>NC_088807.1:16342069-16368716 GCF_011386835.1 Chrysemys picta bellii | reverse complement strand
GTCCAACCGTGAAAAGACCTTTTAGTCTTACCTCACCAGAACCAGACCAGAGGAAAGGACCAGTTCATGTGGTCTCATGTTGCCAGAGGTATCCAGGATTTACAGCCAATCAGATCTGCAGTGCAATCCACAGCTAAAGGCATTCTGTGTCCAGGCCTATGTAAGCGGGGGAATGGTCCCGCTATCGTGGGGACCTTTCCTGGCTCATACACTACCCCCGTGGAATTGGCTGGCGAAAGGATCTGAGTCCTCGCTCCCACTCCCTTCACCCAGAGGACCGCCTGACTCCAGGACACCCCTTCTACTCTCGTGTGGCAGAGTCCTCGTAACCCAGACAAGGCTGGGCCCAGGATTCCTGGGGCTCGACCCCCAATCTGGTTGTTGTACTTAGGACAGGGCTCGGGTGTCTCCACTCCGGGATACTCTCTCTGCTCTGGACGCTTCCCTGACCCGTTGATCATCGCATATAGTTCAAAGCAAACACAAGTTATTAAACAGCAAGTCATTAAAAATAAGGAGAAACTGGGTAAGGTGAAAGGAAAAGCCGTCACCCCACTCTGTGGCACGGGGGACCCCAAACAGCTGTGGCTGGAATGTCAGGGCAGTTCACAGTCTGTCCCTCACACGTCCCAGGCCCCTGGCCAGGCCTTGACTGTGCTGCAGGGACGCCGCGGGTCGGACACTCGCTCTGGCGGTTGACACACGCCCTCAGGGTCTAGGTGGCAGGGCCCCTTCCCCCCGCGGGGGTTACAATACACCTCCCAGTGCGGCCTGCAAGGCCTCTTGACTGGTGGGGCCCGCTGCCCAGGGACCCCCTCACTCTGCCCAGCTGCTCCCCACACCTGGCTCCAGAGGGCTCCAGCCCCAGCCCCACTCTTCCCCCACACGGCTGCTGCTGCTCTGCCCCCCGCGCGGCTCCCTGGGCTGCTCCTCTCCCCTCAGCTCAGCCCTGCTCAGGCAGCTCCAGTTCCCCCGGCCTCCTGACTGCCCCAACACACACAGTCACACTCACCTCCACTGCGCCCACAAACTTCCACCCACCCCCACACTCACCTCCACTGCCCCCACAAACTTCCACCCGCCCCCACCCCCACCCGCACACTCACCTCCACTGCCCCCACAAATTTCCACCCACCCCCACCCCACCCACACACTCACCTCCACTGCCCACACAAACTTCCACCCACCCCCACCCACACACTCACCTCCACTGCCCCCACAAACTTCCACCCACACACACCCACACACTCATCTCCACTGCCTCCACAAACTTCCACCCACACACACCCACACACTCACCTCCACTGCCCCCACAAACTTCCACTCACAGCCACCCACACACTCACCTCCACTGCCCCCACAAACTTCCACCCACACACTCCCCCAACAAACACACTCACTTCCACTGCCCCGACAAACTTCCACCCACACACACCCCCAGCTCACACTCACCTCCACTGCCCCCCACAAACTTCCACCCCCACCCACACACTCACCTCCACTGCCCCCCACTAACTTCCACGCCCACCCCCACCCACACACCTCCACTGCGCCCCATAAACTTCCACCCACACACTCGCACTCCTCTTCCACTCCCCAACACACCCATACATACTCTCCCCCAACACACACACACACACTCCACTCCCCCCACAACCTCCCTCCCCCATGCACACACACACTGCTGTGGACTGTAGTGTCACTGTTCAGCAATGTCAGTTGGTCGTGTTCCTGACGGCTACTTTAAAAGGTGAGTTAAAAGTGTCACTTTTACCGTACTCTGGGCATCTGCAGGAAGTTTTGTTTAAATTGTAGGATTCTTATAGTAAAATCAGTTTCTCCCCTTGCAAGCCATTTCTGAACATTTGTGTGCATTTATAGTAAAGCTACTTAACTGTGGTCAGTGTATCAAACAATTGTGATTTAACACAAAAACCATAGAGACGGAATTAATTTTTAAGAAATGGAAAGGACAAAACTCAGAAAATACTAGATTGGAAAATCCCCAATAATAAAAGAGATTTCATAGGGCCCTACATAGGTGTGTAGCATCTCCCAAAACAACTCCCGGGGGTGGGGATGGGCTCAGGGTTCCAGGCTTGATCGATGAATGGGGAGCTCTGGGTTTGGGGCTCTGGTCTCCCACAACTGGGTAGAGACTCCAGGATCCGGGCTATAGCACCCAGGGCGGAGGCGGGTAGGGAGGACTCCGGGCTTGTGTCCAGGCTCAAGCCACCAAGAGAGATGAAGGGAAGAGACCTGGTCTTTGGCTGCCATGGGGTGGGATCAGGGTTCCAAGCTTCAGCCACTGGAGAGGTGGAGGGGAGTGGTGGGGTCTGGGCTCTGCGACTCATCCACAGGAGGGCAGGGAGGGAGGTTGGGGCTCTGGACTTCAGCCACAAGAGGGGTGAGGGGGTCAGTGCTCCGGGCTTCAGCCACTGGGGTGATAGCCCCTCCTCCAATGCACTGGCCCCCAGACCCTCTCATCAGCTCCACCAGAGCGAAACCCAGTCCAGCACGTCCCGTTGCAGGTCGCAGACCCCTCAGTACAGCCCCACCATCACCTGGTCCTGCTCAGGGCTGCTGTCAGGCTCCTTGAATTCAAGTTTGTAAACTACTTTGTGACTCCCCAGGTACAATGTGATATATTCTGTACATGCAAAGTATCAGTCCTTTGTGCAGCCCCTCCCAGAAATGAAAATTCCTAGAGATTTTGGCCGAGTCTCTCAGTGTTGCTAATGGTACCAGCCTCTGTCTGAATGTCTATGTGTGTGTGTGTGTGTGTATGCATACGTTTATTGTGATGTCATGTGTGACAAGAGCAAAGACCGTTCTGGTTCAGCATTCTTGCCCTGCCTTCAGTCTGCCAACTTGCTTGGTTGACAACGGCTAGTGAACACAAGAGCTGATAGACGCGTACTATCCATCTGTCAACAACTTCTTGAATCAGCTATTTCCACAGGTTTTCGAAAGAAGATGAGATTTTACAAAAGGTAATTCCCAGATTCTTTTCCTGCTCCTTAGATCACACATGACAGGTTGTTGCCTCCTTCATAGATTCATAGATTCTAGGACTGGAAGGGACCGCAAGAGGTCACTGAGTCCAGTCCCCTGCCCTCATGGCATGACCAAATACTGTCTAGACCATCCCAGATAGATATTTATCTAGCCTACTCTTAAATATCACCAGAAATGGAGAATCCACAACCTCCGTAGGCAGTTTATTCCAGTGTTTACTGAACAAGTTTTCTCCCTCCTCCTTATGACACCCTTTTAGATACCTGAAAACTACTATCATGTCCCCTCTCAGTCTTCTAATTTCCAAACTAAACAAACCCAATTCTTTCAGCCTTCCTTCATAGGTCATGTTCTCAAGACCTTTAATCATTCTTGTTGCTCTTCTCTGGCCCCTCTCCAATTTCTCCACATCTTCCTTGAAATGTGGTGCCCAGAACTGGACACAATACTCCAGTTGAGGCCTAAGCAGCGCAGAGTAGAGCGCAAGAATGACTTCTCATGTCTTGCTCACAACATACCTGTTAATGCATCCCAGAATCATGTTTGTTTTTTTGGCAACAGCATCACACTGTTGACTCATATTTAGCTTGTGGTCCACTATAACGCCTAGATCCCTTTCTGCCGTACTCCTTCCTAGACAGTATCTTCCCATTCTGTATGTGTGAAACTGATTGTTCCTTCCTAAGTGGAGCACTGTTCATTTGTCTTTGTTAACAGGTCATCCTATTTACCTCAGACCATTTCTCCAATTTGTCCAGATCATTTTGAATTATGACCTTATCCTCCAAAGCAGTTGCAATCCCTCCCAGTTTGGTATCATCTGCAAATTTAATAACCGTACTTTCTATGCCAATATCTAAGTCGTTGATGAAGATATTGAACAGAGACGGTCCCAAAACAGACCCCTGTGGAACCCCACTTCTTATACCTTTCCAGCAGGATTGGGAACCATTAATAACTACTCTCTGAGTACGGTTATCCAGCCAGTTATGCACCCACCTTATAGTAGCCCCATCTAAGTTGTATTTGTCTAGTTTATCGATAAGAATAGCATGCGAGACCCTATCAAATGCCTTACAGAAGTCTAGGTATACCACATCCACCGCTTCTCCCTTATCCACCAGACTCGGTATCCTAGCAAAGAAAGCTATCAGATTGGTTTGACATGATTTGTTCTTTACAAATCCATGCTGGCTATTCCCTATCACCTTACCACCTTCCAAGTATTTGCAGATGATTTCCTTGATTACTTGCTCCATTATCTTCCCTGGCACAGAAGTTAAACTAACTGGTCTGTAGTTTCCTGGGTTGTTTTTATTTCCCTTTTTATAGATGGGCACTATATTTGCCCTTTTCCAGTCTTCTGGAATCTCTCCTGTCTCCCATGATTTTCCAAAGAGAATAGCTAGAGGCTCAGATACCTCCTCTATTAGCTCCTTGAGGATTCTAGGATGCATTTCATCAGGGCCTGGTGACTTGCAAGCATCTAACTTTTCTAAGTGATTTTTAACTTGTTCTTTTTTTATTTTATCTTCTAAACCTACCCCCTTCCCATTAGCATTCACTATGTTAGTCATTCCTTCAAACTTCTTGGTGAAGACCAAAACAAAGAAGTCATTAAGCATCCCTGCCATTTCCAAGTTTCCTGTTACTGTTTCTCCCTCCTCACTGAGCAGTGGGCCTACCCTGTCCTTGGTCTTCCTCTTGCTTTTAATGTATTGTGGAAGCAGAGAAAGAATGGACAAGAAGGGGATTGAAATGCATGACAGTTTGTTAGCAAGAGTTAGGCTAACTGTAACCCTAATAACGTGAGATTTGTAGAAGCGAGGATTGTGTGAGGCGAGTGGGAAAGAACTGTGTGAGAAGTTGTTGCGACCTTGTGTAGCTAATATTGTATGTAGACTAGAGTCTAAACAAGTGAGGGAAATAAGATATCAGGATGACCTATGTATAAACAAAATGCAACTGTTGCTCATTATTGTCTGTAACAAAAGGTATAAATGCTTGCTGTAATTGTTTACCTGGGAGAGACCTGCCTAGGAGGGGGAGACCCTGTGTCCTAGTGCACTCTCTCCCTCTATGCAATTGATAGAGAGAGAATAAAGTATCTGACTTTGCTGTACCCAACCAAAGAGTGAGAACTGTGTTTTTCTCAGACAGGATTGATAAAAAGGCTTCTTGTTTCCCTTTATTCCCGTAGCCAGTTTGAGCTCATTTTGTGCCTTTGCCTTTCTAATCTTGCCCCTGCATTCCTGTGTTGTTTGCCTATATTTATCCTTTGTAATCTGTCCTAGTTTCCATTTTTTATGATTCCTTTTATTTTTTAGATCATGCGAGATCTCGTGGTTAAGCCAAGGAGGTCTTTTCCCACATTTCCTATCTTTCCTACTCAGCGGAATAGCTTGCTTTTGGGCCCTTAATAGTGTCCCTTTGAAAAACTGCCAACTCTCCTCAGTTGTTTTTCCCCTCAGTCTTGATTCCCATGGGACCTTACGTATCATCTCTCTGAGCTTACCAAAATCCGCCTTCCTGAAATCCATTGTCTCTATTTTGCTGTACTCCCTTCTACCCTTCCTTAGAACTGTGAACTCTATGATTTCATGACCCTCCCCCTCTCCAACAACCCTCCCCAGCAGCTCCCCCAAAATCTCCTTCCTGAGCTGGATCCACCACAGCCATTTCCCTTCCCCAGCCCCTAGGAAGATGGAACGGTCTGGAGCAAAACGGGGTCATTATTCTGCAGCCTGTCAGGGTGAGAAGGGAAGTTCGGGAGGTTTCTGAATGAGTGTTAGTCCATTTCACACCCCGATTCCCCCAGGGTCTGTCCCTGTAGACAGACACTCTAGACTCTGCCATGCTGGGAGAAGCCTCAGTGACGCTATTACAGCACAGACCAGACCTCTCCCCCGGGACTAAACCCACGAGATGCTATTACACTCTCCCAGGAAAAGAGTCTCTGAGCCAAACGCCAGAAAAGAGCAGAATCAAAGGAGCCGCTTTGGGGGATCCCCCGACACTGTCCCCAGAACAGCCCATTCCCTCAGCAGCGCAAGGACCAGGCAGGGGCAGGAACTGGCTTTTCCTCTCTCTGCCCTTCCCCTCTCCCAGGAAAGTCACTGCCCCGGGGGGCTGCAGGGAATGGAGCTGGGCAAGGCTGGGTGCCCGGAACCTCCCTCCCCACTGATGCCAGGAGAGCCCAGGGGGCTGGGAGGGCTGTAAACTATTTCCCTGTATCAAGTCTCCTTCGACAGCTCAGTCACCATATCAGCTAGAGCAGAGCTGCGGTACCTGGGCACTGGGCCACCCGGGGCCTTTAACACCACAGCCCTGGGGTGGGGGTGCTGAGATGGACCATCCAGTGAGGAACACAAGTCCTTCTACCGTCCAGCACACCCTAGTTTGGAAGTGCTGCTGACGGCTCCCTCCACCCGTGGTAACTTTTATCCCCTCTGCCTCCCTCTATCTGGGGGTTTTCCCTTCTGCACCTACCTGGCAGGGCAGGCCGCCCCCCACCCCAGTCTGAACCCCTGATCCTGTCCCAGATTTGTCCCTCTGCCCATCCCTCCCCTCCGATTTCTCCCCTTCAGGGGGATATTCCCTCCCTTTGATTGCAGGGAGCAGATTCTGATGGCGCGTGAGGGCAGCAACCTGCAGATGTTACTGAGCATGTGAGAAGTACATTAGAAGATAAGGATGGTCAGACTGGGTCAGACCAAAGGTCCATCTAGCCCAGTGTCCTGTCTGCCAACAGTGGCCAGTGCCAGGTGCCCCAGAGGGAATGAACAGACAGGAATCATCCAGTGACCCATCCCCTGTCCCCCATTCCCAGCTTCTGACAGACAGAGGTTAGGGACACCATCCCTGCCCATTCCGGCTAACAGCCATTGATGGACCTGTCCTCCATGAACCCATCTAGTTCCCCTTTGATCACATCACCCTGCTCAGGAACAGAGAAGTTGCAAGTTCTAATAGGAAACAGCTTCTGATACAAGAGCAGCTCCTCTTCCTCCTCCCCTCCCATGGGGATGAGCAGCCCCCCCAGCTGCCTCTCTGCCCCAGCCTCCTTCAACCCATTGCCCCCTTCAGCCTCCCCCCAAATGTCCCCTTCCCCCATCTCCCCCTTCAGCCTCCTTCAACTGCCCCCCATCCCCCTGTTCAGCCTCCCCAAACTGTTCCCTTCCCCGCACCGCACCTGGTCACCTTCAGCCCCCCGTTGCCCTCCTCAGCCTCCGGCAACTTCCCGCCACTGCCCTGGCTCCACCACTCTCAGGTTCCTTTCCCCACAACCATTTGCTTCCTTACCATAGGAAACAGGGGCAGAAAATGCTTTTGAAAAAACGTTTTGCAAAGTAAAAATAAAAGAAGCCAAAGAACCCCCTCCCTTGCTCTGTGCTGGGCGCCCAGCTGTGGGCTTGTGTGTGTGGGGAGGGGGCGGGGAGGAGTGTTGTTCTGAGCACACTCTGTTCAGGGAAGGGGTGGAGTTGGCCAAAGGGCCAGGTTGAATCTTTAGCAGAGAATTCCTTTCTCCATTCTGTTAGCTAAGCGTTGCTGTTAAATGCCAGCCGACGAATGCAGAATTTGAAGCAATCTGACTCTAAATCCCCTGCCCTCTCGGTTGCTGCAGTTCTCACAGCCTCTGCTCTTGTGATGTCACCACATGACATGGTGTCTTAGTCCCATAGCATCTTATATATTAGACAGGACCAAAGTTTATAAGTTAAAATCTGAAGCATAACTCTTTCCCTTCCCCGTTTTGACTTAGGAAAAATAAATCCTGTCCCCTCCCTCAGCCCCAGCCCAGCCGCACCAGAGCTGCTGCAGCCAGGAGACAGGTGCTCTCTCACCTGGCCCTGAGCTGCTGTGGTGAGAGAGGGCTGGGGGGAGTCCTCTCTCCCTGGGACAACCTGCTCCCCAAACCCCTCATTCCCAGCCCCACCCCAGAGCCCACACCTCCAGCTGGAGCCCTCAGCCCCCTGCACCCCAACCCTCTCCCTTAGCCCTGAGCCCCTGATTCCCAGCCCCAACCCAGAGTCCACACTCCAAACCTCTGCCCCACTTCAGCCCCCTCCCACACTCCGAACCCTTCAGCCTCACCCCTGCCACACACCATCCATGTGCAGAATGAATTTTGGGATGTGCAGCAATATTCAGGTGATGTGTCACATAACAAAATTGCACATATTGGTGCACATCACAAAATTCATTCCGCACACAGACATAAAAAATGTGAGGAAACACTGCTCCTGACTTTCAACCTATCTGTGACATCTTGAATTTCATACAGTGACTGATCAGAATAAAGTGCTCTCAAGTGAGCTACAGACCAACAGTGGTTCATAGTAATTATTCAGCCAGTATTTTAGAAGACCTCGACCACTAGAGGAAATCCTGACCTGCTAAGCGACAATTAATGGAGAGAAGCAGCAAGATTAATCATATACATTGGATTGGTTGTGACTTATTTGCCTGATCTGAAAAGAGACCAAAAGGACCTGAGTCTCCTAACTGGCGATAGCCCCCTGCTCGGCCAATCAGCACTGAGACTCTAAGGGGAGGGAGGCTGAGAGGTCTCACCAGATGTCCCAAAGGACGGCCCAGGTCATCATCAGAGGGAATCCCTCTCAAATCCAGCCCCACCTCTTTGTGAGGACCTCCCGCAATGAGAGCACCCCCCACCCCATCCACACTCCACACACACCCCTCCTTGTAGAGGGAGGGAAGCTGGGGAAAGGGGAAAAAGAAGCAAGAGAAGAGGAGAAAGGAGGGAGGAAAGAGGAAAAGGGAAACCAAAAAGGATAAACCCCAATTTCCCCAGGGATTCCAAGTGTCAAAGTCCTAGGCAGGAAATCAAATTTGGCCACCTTAAACCAGTGTTTTCTGGGCCTAGAATGCTGCCTGCACCAGGGGGATCAGACTGAACAGGTTCCAAACCTCTCTGGTACTCTTACCTTGTAAAAGGGAAGGTTGTTTTTGGCACAATCAATGGTAGGAAAGGAGAAAACTCCACAGAGGTTCCTCCTCATGCTCACATCTGTGAATCCTAATTCTCTCTCAGTCCTAGAGGAGAGACCTCACGAAGGAGACTTGCGGTAGCAAAGCCGGGGGAGTCTCAGAGACTGGCCTGGCCTTGCACCTTTGTCCTGCCCGGCTGATGTCAGGGTCTCTCTGTGAGGTCACCCCCTCCCCACCACCTTTGCCCAATAGGCTGAGTTCCTGCAACAGGCCTTTGTGATGTCACGGCCACCCCCACCCCTCCCCTCCAAGCTGATGTCCTGCCCCTGGCCAGCCTCGTTGGGTGTTTGTTTCCCCTGGATCTAGGGTTGCCAACTTTCTGATCCAAGAAAACTGACCACCCTTGCCCCGTCTCATCAAGGACGGAATGCAAGGCTGAGTTCACTCACCAACCCCCTGAAACATGTCAGTGCCCCAGAGAAAACCGGACCTGCTATTGGAACGAGATGCTGGAGATCTGAATGGGAAAGGGACTGTCTGAATTGTCAAGATGGGGAACGAACAACAATCTACAGCGATGTCATTAACACAAACACACTCCAATCCTGCTCCATCCGGAAGGGAAATGGGCAGGAATTCGTCCTGTCTACAGCCCCGCACAGCAGTGAGTGGGCTGGGGAGGCTGGTCTGAGCAAACAATGTGAAGTGATAATTCACTGAGAAGAGAATCACAGTGTAGGGAGGCCTGTGGCCATGAGGTAGCTGTGTCTGAGGGGTTAAGGTGCTGGACTAGAAATCCCTTGGGGCCTTTCCACGTAGGTTTGAATCCTGCCAACTCCGGAAGCATTGAACTGTTGTCGTTGCTGTAGTCTCAGTGCTTGTGCATCCCTAGTGCCAACTGGAGGTAGATCTGGTCTTACTCTCAGGCTGTCTACACTTAAAATACTCTTCTGGTAGTTTGGAGTAGACAGTTGCTACAGTGACTGGTGAGGTTTTCCTATTGCTCTAGCTGCACTGACAGAACACAGAGACTGAATTCCCACCCCTCCTGCATAGGAGCTCTCAGCAGTTTCATTGTTCCGCAGCCAGCTTCCCATTAGAAATGCTTTTGTGGGACATTCCCAGACCTGGACATTTACCAAGGACAGAATTTGAAGAGCAAACCTGGCTCCTCCCACCGGGAGGGATTGGAGTGTTTTGTCCCTTGTGACAGGTTGGATCACAGAAAGCCCCTTGGGAGCTGCCAACCGATGTGCCAAGACTACTTCTGCCCCTGCTTTCCTACCCTGGCAGCTCAGGATCCCAGAACCCTGTCTTGTTGAGCCAGACATGCCCGTCTGCTCCAACACAGACCCAGGGTCTGAATTACTTGCCCAAAGCTGCAGGCTTAACCTGAAAGCAGCTCACAGAAGTTCAGGTTCAGCTGTTTGTCCTCTATGACCCTAAATCCTTTTCATAGTCCCTGCTTTCCAGGCTACGGTTCCCTAGGCTCTAGGTTTGGCCACCAGCCTCCGTTCCCAGCTATAGGGCCTGGCTTTTGGCTGTATTAAACTGCATTTGTTTTACTAATCCCAGTTTACCAAACCACCATGGTTGGGCTGGTTCCCCGATTCTTTTGCTTCTGTGGAAACACTTCCAATGCCCTTTCCCCTTCCCTGTCCTGCACATGCTGCCTTGGTTGGGCAGATCCCATCTGTTCAGGGCTTGCCCCTGTCACCTCCACCTTTCCACTCGGGATTTAGAGTAACCCAACAAATCCCCTTCTTTTATTAGCATTGTGTACAGGCCCCACTCAGGGATCAGCCCCATTGTGCCAGGTGCCGTCCACATACAGAACAAACAGACACTCTCTGTCCCACAGAGCTGCCATCTGCCTGCTTCCCGTCTCCCGGCAGGACCCGCTCTTTGCTACGGCTTGGGCCTGCTTCCACTGCTCCCTCGGGGATCAGAAGTTTCACTGGCTCAGGCTGCGCTGCCCCTTGCTGCCTCATCCGAGCCAGCTCAGACACCGTCTAGGGCGCTTCTGAAAGGTCTTTGTGTAAAATCCCAATGCCAGCATCCGCTTCTCCCCGAGACGCTCCCCACGGCCACGGGAGACAGAGCTCGCGCCCCGTCCCCCCGCGCGGGGATTGTGGCTGGGTCAGTCTGGGCCCCCAAGAGCGAGATGTCAACACTGGGCTTCAGCGCCAAAGGCTTTGACCCGAGCCCCGCTCCAGCCGCAGCTCCAGAGCCAGGACAAGCGAGGGCACGTTGGGGGGGAGGTGTTACAGGTGCTGCCGGCAACCTTTACATCCAAAGCCGTCTGTCCTCATGGCACTGGCCTCTCCTTGCACCCCACACAATGCTCCTGAAACCGGATTAGTAAATGGAACGAATTTCCATTCAGACAGAACCAAGGGCTTAGACCTCAACTGCCTTCAGTGAAGATAACAATTCTTAATTGCTCACCTCAGGGTGGACTGATTTAAATAAAGCCTTTAATCACCATGCAGAAAACCTTGCTTTGAATCCTCTATTGGAATTGTGTTTGGCATTCGTACTTCAGTCATTTTCCTAAAGACGGGGTAACTTTCCTTGGTGGGGAACCATCACAATGTCGATTTACGACCAAATATAATCTGGACATGAAATGTGCTGCTTTGTTTGTTTGCTAACCAGGGGGATACGTCCTTCCTCGGATACGAAATCCTTTCAGCCGGCACCAGCCAGAAAACAAGTAGGCAAACATTTGACAGAACAGATAGAGAAACCTCACAGACAGACATCCGCATGGACGCTGTCTACATGCATGTGTGAACCAGCAGGGAGCTCTTGCTGAAAAGTTCCCACTTTAGCTGGGCATCTCCGGGGAATGGTGACTATTTTCTGCTTCCGCTCTGCGATTGGTGTCCAACCATGTGCCTAGGTTACAAAGAAGAGAAAAGCATTTCAGTCATTAAAAACTGAACAGAAAACCTGACCCTGCCAAGGAGAGTAACCCACACATTCACCTGGGATCTTGCTGTCAGGGCACTACAGAATGGAAGTGCTGAGGAGAATAATGCACTCCCCAGAGTCTGTCCTGGTCCAACCGTGAAAAGACCTTTTAGTCTTACCTCACCAGAGCCAGACCATAGGAAAGGACCAGTTCATGCGGTCTCATGTTGCCAGAGGTATCCAGGATTTACAGCCAATCAGATCTGCAGTGCAATCCACAGCTAAAGGCATTCTGTGTCCAGGCCTATGTAAGCGGGGGAATGGTCCCGCTATCGTGGGGACCTTTCCTGACTCATACACTACCCCCGTGGAATTGGCTGGCGAAAGGATCTGAGTCTTCGCTCCCACTCCCTTCACCCAGAGGCCCGCCTAACTCCAGGACACCCCTTCTACTCTCGTGTGGCAGAGTCCTCGTAACCCAGACAAGGCTGGGCCCAGGATTCCTGGGGCTCGACCCCCAATCTGGTTGTTGTACTTAGGACAGGGCTTGGGTGTCTCCCCTCCGGGGTACTCTCTCTGCTCCGGACGCTTCCCTGACCTATTGATCATCGCATATAGTTCAAAGCAAACACAAGTTATTAAACAGCAAGTCATTAAAAACAAGGAGAAACTGGGGAAGGTGAAAGGAAAAGCCATCACCCCGCTCTGTGGCACGGGGGACCCCAAACAGCTGTGGCTGGAATGTCAGGGCAGTTCACAGTCTGTCCCTCACACGTCCCAGGCCCCTGGCCAGGCCTTGACTGTGCTGCAGGGACGCCGCGGGTCAGACACTCGCTCTGGCGGTGGACACACGCCCTCAGGGTCTACATGGCAGGGCCCCTCCCCCGCCGCGGGGGTTACAATACCCTTCCCAGTGCGGCCTGCAAGGCCTCTTGACTGGTGGGGCCCGCTGTCCAGGGACCCCCACACTCTGCCCAGCTGCTCCCCGCACCTGGCTCCAGAGGGCTCCAGCCCCAGCCCCAGCCCCACTCTTCCCCGACACGGCTGCTGCTGCTCTGCCCCCCGCGCGGCTCCCTGGGCTGCTCCTCTCCCCTCAGCTCAGCCCTGCTCAGGCAGCTCGAGCTCCCCGGCCTCCTGACTGCCCCAACACACACAGTCACACTCACCTCCACTGCGCCCACAAACTTCCAACCACCCCCACACTCACCTCCACTGCCCCCACAAACTTCCACCCACAAACACCCCCACCCACACACTCACCTCCACTGCGCCCACAAACTTCCACCAACCTCCACACTCACCTCCACTGCGCCCCATAAACTTCCACCCACACACTCACACTCCTCCCCCACTCCCCAACACACCCATACATACTCTCCCCAACACACACACACACTCCACTCCCCCCATAACCTCCCTCCCCCATGCACACACACACTGCTGTGGACTGTAGTGTCACTGTTCAGCAATGTCAGTTGGTCGTGTTACTAACGGCTACTTTAAAAGGTGAGTTAAAAATGGCACTTTTACCGTACACTGGGCATCTGCAGGAAGTTTTGTTTAAATTGTAGGATTCTTTTAGTAAAATCAGTTTCTTCCCTTGCAAGCCATTTCTGAACATTTGTGTGCATTTATAGTAAAGCCACTTAACTGTGGTCAGTGTATCAAACAATTGTGATTAACACAAAAACCATAAAGACAGAATTAATTTTTAAGAAATGGAAAGGACAAAACTCAGAAAATACTAAATTAGAAAATCCCCAATAATAAAAGAGATTTCATAGGGCCCTACATAGGTGTGTAGCATCTCCCAAAACAACTCCCGGGGGTGGGGATGGGCGCAGGGCTCCAGGCTTGATCGATGGATGGGGAGCTCTGGGTTTGGGGCTCTGGTCTCTCACAACTGGGTAGAGACTCCAGGATCCGGGCGATAGCACCCAGGGCGGAGGGGGGAGGGAGGACTTTGGGCTTGTGTCCAGGCTCAAGCCACCAAGAGAGATGAAGGGAAGAGACCTGGTCTTCGGCTGCCATGGGGTGGGATCAGGGCTCCAAGGAGAAAACTCCACAGAGGTTCCTCCTCATGCTCACATCCGTGAATCCTAATTCTCTCTCAGTCCTGGAGGAGAGACCTCGCGAAGGAGACTTGTGGCAGCAAAGCCGGGGGGGTCTCAGAGACTGGCCTGGCCCTGCACCTCTGTCCTGCCCGGCTGATGTCAGGGTCTCTCTGTGAGGTCACCCCCTCCCCACCACCTTTGCCCAATAGGCTGAGTTCCTGCAACAGGCCTTTGTGATGTCGCTTCCACCCCCACCCCACCCCTCCCCTCCAAGCTGATGTCCTGCCCCTGGCCAGCCTCGTTGGGTGTTTGTTTCCCCTGGATCTAGGGTTGCCAACTTTCTGACCCAACAAAACTGATCACCCTTGCCCCGCCTCATCAAGGAGGGACTGCAAGGCTGAGCTCACTCACCAACCCCCTGAAACATGTCAGTGCCCCAGAGAAAACCTGACCCGTGCTATTGGAACAAGGTGCTGGAGATCTGAATGGGAAAGGGACTGTCTGAATTGTCAAGGTGGGGAATGAACAACAATCTACAACAATGTCATTAACACAAACACACTCCAATCCTGCTCCAGCCGGAGGGGAAATGGGCGGGAATTCCTGCTGTCCAGCAATGGACACACTTACAGTCCCACACAGCAGTGAGTGGGCTGGGGAGGCTGGTCTGAGCAAACAATGTGAAATGATAATTCACTGAGAAGAGAATCATAGTGTAGGGATGCTAGTGGCCATCAGATAGTTGTGGCTGAGGGGTTAAGGTGCTGGACTAGAAATCCCTTGGGGCTTTCCCATGTAGGTTTGAATCCTGCCAACTCTGGAAGCATTGAACTGTTGTCATTGCTATAGTCTCAGTGCTGGTGCATCCCTAGTGCCAACTGGAGGTAGATCTGATCTCACTCTCAGCCTGTCTACACTTAAAATGCTCCTATAGTACTTTGGAGTAGACAGTTGCTACAGTGACGGGTGACATTTTTCCTATTGCTCTAGCTGCACTGACAGAACACAGAGACTGGTGGTGAAATCTCCTTCCTTGGAAGTTTTTAAGGCCCGGCTTGACAAAGCCCTGGCTGGGATGATTTAGTTGGGAATTGGTCCTGCTTTGAGCAGGGGGTTGGAGTAGATGACCTCTTGAGGTCCCTTCCAACCCTGATATTCTATGATTCTATGACTGAATTCCCACCCCTTCTGCATAGGAGCTGTCAGCAGTTTAATTGTTCTGCAGCCAGATTCCCATTAGAAATGCTGTTGTTGGACATTTCCAGACCTGGACATTTACTAAGGACAGAATTTGAAGAGCAAACCTGGCTCCTCCCACCGGGAGGGATTGGAGTGTTTTGTCCCTTGTGACGGGTTGGATCACAGAAAGCCCCTTGGGAGGTGCCAACCGATGTGCCAAGACTACTTCTGCCCCTGCTTTCCTGCCCTGGTAGCTCGGGACACCAGCACCCTGTCTTGTTGAGCCAGACACGCCCGTCTGCTCCAACACAGACCCAGGGTCTGAATTACTTGCCCAAAGCTGCAGGCTTAACCTGAAAGCAGCTCACAGAAGTTCAGGTTCAGCTGTTTGTCCTCTATGACCCTAAATCCTTTTCATAGTCCCTGCTTTCCAGGCTACGGTTCCCTAGGCTCTAGGTGTGGCCACCAACCTCCGATCCCAGCTACAGGGCCTGGCTTTTGGCTGTATTAAACTGCATTTGTTTTACTAATCCCAGTTTACCAAACCATCCAGGATGCTCTGTACAACTGCCCCATCATTAGCATTATTTACCACTCCTCCAAGCTGTGCTAGCCACAGACTTTATCAGCAGTGATTTTATATTTACTTCCAGATGGTTAATTACAAAGTTGAATAGTGAGGGGGCTACAGCCAATCCCTGTGGTGCCTCGTTAACAGCTCCCCCATTCAGTGATGATGCCCCATGGACAGGTACAAGGTCAGACTTGGGGTCACCCAGCAGAAGGGGAGCAGGGGGATTATTTTACTGTTTTATAATGAACCTAATTTTTTTTATTCACAGGCTAAACCTACAGTGTCTGTCACTCTTGTACCTGGGCCCTTCTGGGACAATTCTCGTCTCATTTACACTGGAGCCAATCCAAAGTGAATCCAGGCCATCCCTCCCAGCCTGCCCATGACTGCTGTCTGTGGAGATCTAGCCCAGGGAACAGCCTCACTCCGCCATGGTTGGGCTGGTTTCACGATTTCTTTGCTTCTGCGGAAACACTCCCAATGGCCTTTCCCCTTCCCCGTCCTGCACATGCTGCCCTGGCTGGGCAGATCCCGTCTGTCCAGGGCTTGCCCCGTCACCTGCCACCTGTGCACTCAGGGGATTCAGAGCTCGCCAGTAATCCAACAAATCCCCTTCTTTTATTAGCATTGTGTACAGGCCCCACTCAGGGACCAGCCCCATTGTGCCAGGTGCCGTCCACATACAGAACAAACAGACACTCTCTGTCCCACAGAGCTGCCATCTGCCTGCTTCCCGTCTCCCGGCAGGAACCGCTCTTTGCTACGGCTTGGGCCTGCTTCCACTGCTCCCGGGGGGATTGGCAGTTTCACTGGCTCAGGCTGCGCTGCCCCTTGCTGCCTCATCCGAGCCAGCTCAGACACTGCCTGGGGCTCTTCTGAAAGGTCTTTGTGTAAAATCCCAACGATTAGATGTGTCGCTTTGTTCCCCCCCCCCCCCATTGTTATTTGTTTGTCCTGCCACTGGCTGCACAGCGTCAGTCTGAGCCCGGGGCCCCATTCTGCTAGGCCCTGCCCAGCCACACAAAGCTCTCCCTGCCCCAAAGAGCTTCCCCTGAGTCATCGTATCGACCCCACAGGCCCAACGCTCTGCTCCTTCCCACAGGGCCTTCCAACATTTTCTACGTGTTTCTGGGCCTCCGAACCTTTTCATAAAATCACGTCTCTGGGTGAGTTACGGCTTTGCTCCTCCCCCACCCCCTGGGAGCGTCCTGAATGCAGCCAAACAGCTGTTTGTTGTGGCAGGCAGAAGGCCCTGGGAGGGAGGGGGCGGAGTTGGTTAGCGGGAGATGGGCTGGGGGGAGGGTAGAGCTTGGCTGCCAGTGGGTGCTAAGCATCCGCTAATTTTTCCCCGTGGGTGCTCCAGCCCTGGAGCACCCATGCAGTCAGCACCTGTGATCCCCTCCCCCAAATCAAAATTCCTAGAGATTTTGGGTGCATCTCTCAATGTTGTAAATGTTACTAGCTTCTGTGGGTTCGTGTCTCTCTGGGTGGGTGTCCAGGTGTGTTTCTGTATCAGTTTATTGTGATGTCACGTATCCCAACAGCAAAGAATGTTCTGCTTCAGCATTCTTGCCCTGCTTTCAGTCTGCCAACTGGCTTGGTTGACAGCGGTTGGTGACCGAAGGAGCTGCTGATAGACGCGTACTATCCATCTGTCAACAACTTCTTGAATCAGCTATTTCCACACATTTTCGAAAGAAGATGAGTTTTTACAGAAGGTAATTCCCAGATTCCCAGGCACTGATTGGCGGGGCTGGCGGTGGGCGGGAGGTGCTTGGGGCTGGAGGGGGGTAGTGGATGCGGGGCTGCTGACATATTCCTGTGGCTCTTTGGCAATGTTCATTGGTAAATTCTGGCTCCTTCTCAGGCTCAGGTTGGCCACCCCTGTCCTAGGGACTGGTGGGGGCCAGCGTGGCAACAGTCAGTTCTCAACATCCCGTTTTGATTTGAATGTGGGCATCTTTCAGTTCCCCGTCTGCGTCAGCCTTCCACGTTCTCTGGAGGCAGATTTCCATGATTTTATCTTTCAGCAGACGAGTATGGGTGAATTTCCATGGATAGAACCTAAAGGGAAGATAACAAAACTCATGTAAAATTTAGATTGATATCACCATAAATAGTATTTCCCTTGGAGTTGCCCCTAAAGTAATGCACATTGGAAAAAATAACCCCAACTTTACATACAATATGATGGGGGCTAATTTAGCTACAAGTCAGGAAAAAGATCTTGGAGTCATTGTGGATCGTTCTTTGAAGATGTCCACGCAGTGTGCAGAAGCGGTCAGAAAAGCAAACAGGATGTTAGGAATCATTAAAAAGGGGATAGAGAATGAGACGGAGAATATATTATTGCCCTTACATAAATCGATGGTACGCCCACATCTCGAATACTGCATACAGATGTGGTCTCCTCATCTCAAAAAAGATATACTGGCACTGGAAAAAGTTCAGAGAAGGGAAACTAAAATGATTAGGGGTTTGGAACGGGTCCCATATGAGGAGAGATTAAAGACTCTTCAGCTTGGAAAAGAGGAGACTAAGCGGGGATATGATAGAGGTATATAAAATCATGAGTGATGTGGAGAAAGTGGATAAGGAAAAGTTATTTACTTATTCCCATAATACAAGAACTAGGGGTCACCAAATGAAATTAATAGGCAGCAGGTTTAAAACAAATAAAAGGAAATTCTTCTTCACACAGCGCACAGTCAACTTGTGGAACTCCTTACTTGAGGGGGTTGTGAAGGCTAGGACTATAACAGCGTTTAAAAGAGAACTGGATCCATTCATGGTGGTTAAGTCCATTAATGGCTATTAGCCAGGATTGGTAAGGAATGGTGTCCCTCGCCCCTGTTTGTCAGAGGGTGGAGATGGATGGCAGGAGAGAGATCACTTGATCATTGCCTGTTAGGTTCACTCCCTCTGGGGCACCTGGCATTGGCCACTGTCGGTAGACAGGATACTGGACTAGATGGACCTTTGGTCTGACCCGGAACGGCCGTTCTTATGTTATGTTATGTTCTAATTCACTCATTGCCTTCAAGTTGTGAATCTAAACCTTTTGTCTCACGTAATGATTGGCTAATGTATGTGTATTGAGACAATATCTATCTGTTTACATGATTGAAACACACATAAATGAGATCAAATAATGCAGAAGAAAGAAATCTTAAGCTATTGAAAGTGATACAGCTCCACTCCCATCCCCTGGCTGTCATCTTGGCAGTTCTCTCAGAAATAATCTCATGGAGATAGACTTCAAAACTCTCTACAAAGTCTACTATACCCCCATTGGGCTATATACAATAGATGTGTAAATTCCCCCCTACAATTCCTTTCCAGGAAAGGGGTTTAAATAAACTGTAGCCTACATTGGTCATGGGTCTCGGTGTGATTTCTTTGTTATTGTGTTGGTGGCCCAACTTCTGACTTGATGTTATAAATAGTATGGGAAATTCTTCATTTAAAGTTTACTGATTGTTTTCCCCATGCTAATAAATTCCAGATATTGAAATAGTTGAGAATAAGTCAACATATTTGCAACTGCAAATCCATCCTTCCAGGCCCTCAAACCTTCTCGATGACAATCTTTTGTTCCTTTTCCTGGGTTCTCTGGGAACAGAGGTTTATTGGTTTTCAGCTTGGCCCCATCTCTTCCCAGAGTCCCAACATTCTGTGCACAAAGGAGTGGGGTTAATAATGAAGCAGTTTTGCAACTAGACTCAGGCAATGACCAAAGAAAATAGAAATTGAACTTTGCTGTTTCCATGTCTGCCCAATGGCAGAGGAGGTGTGAGATCCATGGGGTGAGAGTCAGGCTAGGAAATGTAGCCAGCGACTGTGTGAGGATGGGAGGAATTACAGATCTGGTGGATGGAGGTTTCCTGTTAGAGACCAAAAGGGGAGAACCTGTGATGTGCTCTGTCCAAGGAAGGTTATGAGAAAGAGGGAACAGGGATCCTGGTGCCTCTCCCCAAGGAAACCTCAGACAAAGCATCTCCTCTTGGACAGGAGCAGCAACCTTCACACTAGCAGTTAGAGCCATCTTTAGGTTCAGAAATTCATAGTTTCAAAGGCTCTAAGGCCAGCCCTGATCATCTAGTCTGACCCCCTGCATAACACAGGGTTATGAGTTCAATACTTGAAGGGGCCATTTAGGGATCTGGGGCAAAAATCTGTCAGGAACGGTACTTGGTCCTGCTGTGAAGGCAGGGGACAGGACTCAATGACCTTTCAAGGTCCCTTCCAGCTCTGTGAGATAGGTATATTTCCATATTAATTAATGCAGCTCTCTCCCCAGTACATACCTGGCTGGGGGCAGCAGCAGCCCAGGTACCACAGTCCCTGCCGCAGCCCCCGGACTCCAAATGCCCTGCACCGGACACAGCTGCTCCCCACCCTCCCCTGGTGTAATGGTCAGCATGCAGGAGTCTGACTCCTACCATCTCACTTCAACTCTCCATGGGACCACCGGGTACCCTGTTGGCTTGTGGCCAAGCCCTGGGAGCTCTGCTTCCTTCTATTGAGTTGTGCAAGAGCAAGTCTTTCCCCTCCTGCCGGGTGACTAGCGCCCACTGGTGCCAGGTCCTCGCTCTGGCTGGTTTGATGGAATGGCCGCAATGGGCCGGGCCCTAGAACTCGACACCCTGGCTAGAGATGCTGCAGTCCTGAGGGTTGCGATTCTCGCAGCTTCACCAGATGCCCACAAGCTTGGCCCTTGCACTTGCTGCCGCGCTTTGACTCTTGCCCACATGGCGCGTAACGAAAGGAGGCCCAGGCCCAGGGTTGATAGGCAGGAGGGAGGAAGAGCCCCAGGCCGGAGCCCAGTACACTTTCCTCCTCTGGGCTCCTAGAGCAGAGGCGGCTGGTGCTGACAGCTCCAAGGGAAGGCTTAAAAGCCACAGAGCAACCGAGGGTGGGGCAAGAGGAGGGGAGGACCGTGCCTGCGCGTGAGCTGCAGACAGCCACAAAGACACCAGCCAGCCTGCTCCCTGGCACACCAGACACCCACTGAAAGGCCATCCACAGACCAGCATGGGGGGCAGCTGCTGATGCTCTGTGGCCAACATCAGAAGACGGTAGGAGAGCAGGGCCAGCCCCGCTGCTGGGGCCTCTTACCATTCCCGCTCCAAGGTTGCTCATTTCCCAGTGGGGCAGGAGATGTTCCCCAGCTGGTGAGAAGCAGAGAAACAGCCGGGCTCCAAAGGTGCTATTTAGCAGCCCCCTCAAGCAGAGGGACAGGCGCACATTGGGAAGAGGGAAACTGCTCTGCACACTAGCCTGGGCATCCGCCCATTTTCTTTGGCAAGTCAGGAATGGCAAAGGCTGGCCTGGAAGCAACTAAGGCTCACGCTCTAGCCTTTGTGATGCCCTAGGCCCCAATTGCGTCCTGGGGCTCTAGCTGAAACCAGAGCATGGGCCTGAGCGGCCAAGAAGAGGTTCCAGGCCTGAAGAAAGCAGGAATTTCGGCACAAAGGGAAAACTAAGCAAGCACAACCATGAAGGGACTTGACCCCTCAATTGCCTGATCTAAAGTCAGCTGCCTTCACCCTTAGGCCACAGGGGAAAAGCCTCGCCAAAGCCTTCTTTAGAAAAGGGGGATGGACACTGTTTCTCGGGTCATCTACTGAGGGGCAGAGACTCTCTGGGCACAAGAAGTCGAGTTCCCAGCGAGATGTGGCGCCAGGTGCAGGACTTTGGCAGGGAGGCTTCAGCATGGGGGATTGGGATGCAGCTGGCTGTCTAGGTGCGATTTACGGGCCCACGGCACAGGAGCGGGGTCAAGGAAAAGGACTTGCTGGCAGGCAGTGGCCGTGGAGAAAAAGAGGAAGGGGACCTGGGACTTTTTTTTTTGGCCTCTCTTTTGCCTGCCTGCCTCCTTGCCCTTGTGGGGGAGGTGTAAAGGCTTTCAACAAGCCTGGCTAGCTCAGCCTTTAGCGCTCCTTGTCCCTCCCAGCAGACAGAGGAGGGCAGGGGCTTCTCATTTCCCACCCACCTACTAGGCACAGGGTGATGTGGGAGACAGAGCTCTGGGCAGAGACCAGGGACAGGAATCCCAGCACCGCCCCTTTGTATTCACTGCAGTCTCTGCCTAGGGGGTTCAGGCTCCAGTGCTCTGCTTTGGTTTCCCAGCCCTGTCCAGGGGGGTGTTTCCAGTTTCAGAAATGGGGGAATGTTCACACGCTCCCAATGGGTCTGTTCATAAACCAGGCCAGAGACTGAGCATGTCCCAGCAGGTTTATCAGTCCCTGTCCCCCCAAACCTCAGCCTGAGTGTTTCCTGACCCTCCCCCGCTACAACAGCCCTCCCCAGCAGCTCCCCCAAATCCCCTACCTGAGCTGGATCCACCACAGCCATTTCCCTGCCCCAGCCCCTAGGCAGATGGGACGGTCTGGAGCAAAATGAGGTCGTTATTCTGCAGCCTGTCAGGGTGAGAAGGGAAGTTCGGGAGGTTTCTGAATGAGTGTTAGTCCATTTCACACCCCGATTCCCCCAGGCTCTGTCTCTGTAGACAGACACTCTAGACTCTGCCATGCTGGGAGAAGCCTCAGTGACGCTATTACAGCACAGACCCGACCTCTCCCCTGGGACTAAACCCACCAGACGCTATTACACTATCCCAGGAAAAGAGTCTCTGAGCCAAACGCCAGAAAAGAGCAGAATCAAAGGAGCCGCTTTGGGGGATCCCCCGACACTGTCCCCAGAACAGCCCATTCCCTCAGCAGCGCAGGGACCAGGCAGAGGCAGGAACTGGCTTTTCCTCTCTCTGCCCCTCCCCTCTCCCAGGAAAGTCACTGCCCCGGGGGCCTGCAGGGAATGGAGCTGGGTAAGGCTGGGTGCCCAGAACCTCCCTCCCCACTGATTGCTCCAGCTGCCCCGTCCAGTCTTTCCCCTCTCCCTCCTGCACGAAGAGCCGGTCACTGTCCTGCATTCCCGTGGGCGTTTCCTCGCCAATAGCTACAGCCACTGCTAACGGGGGTGAGCCTGGGGGCGCTGGGGCAGCACCTCTGCGCCGCGCAGACACTCGGGGCAGAGATGGGGTGAGCAGGAGCCATTTCTGCAGAGTCACTTTCCAGCCAGGCCCCAGCACTTACCCCAGATCTCTCCTATCACCTGCAGTCTCTGGCTCAGGAGCTGATACCAGCAGAGCCCAGGGCTGCCCCCGGGGGATAGTTCCAGACCCAGGAGAAAGTTCCCCCTTGGCTGGGCACAGCTGGTCTGGGATCATCCAGATGGTCTGTCCCAGCACAGACCCCACTCGGCAGCAGCAGCTCCTCAGCCCAGGCCCCCAGATCCCAGCAGAGGCAGCAGCATCTGCCCCAGGAAGCCCTGCGAGCTCCAGGGCTCCAGTATCCTGAGCTCAGAGAGAGACGGACACCGACTCCTTGGCCTGAGCAATGACCAGAGCCTCTGCTGGGGGCAGCTAACGACCGAGCCTCCCTGCGCTGCCCCCGCAGCCCCCAGGGACAGTCAGGCTGATGCTGATCTCATTTGCCCCTCTGGACCCATAGCGGAACCGGAGACCCAGTTAACCCGGGATTTCGTACATGAACCAGAACCGAATCTCACCCATGCATTTGTTCTACCGACTGAACCAGAACTGAACCAAAAAAAAAAAAAGGGTGGTGTGTGTGTGTGTTACCAGTTAAAAGAAAGATTCAGCATTTTTAAAGCTCTTTATATAAAAAAAATAATATTAACCTACAGAGATCTTATTTTCATTTGAAGAGAAGACAACAGAGTAGCGGGCTAGTGATGGCCCCAGAACAATGAGAAGAGAAGGGGGCCAGCCCAAAAGAGCAGGGAGGGAGAGGGAAACCTTGGGAACTGCCTGCACAGCATGGGAGGCAGAAGGAGGCCCAGAGGTAGATGATCCATCTCTGAGATACCCCTGGGGAGAGAAGTGGTTGGATGCTCCCTGGGCCCTGAAGTTCATAATAATTCTTCAAGTCCAAGGGCAAAGGTAATGGCTGCCCAAACCTCTCCCCTTGACATGCCTCCTCCTATCATCCCCACCCCTGGGGCAGCTCCTCCCTCCAGTTGCCCCACTTGAGGCAGGGTTCAAGCTCCAAACTCCCTTCCCCGCTGAAGCCTCCCGCCAGCCCCCTCCGCGGCACTGTCTGATACCCACCCCTACCCCAGAGAGATCTGTTTCTCTCACACACATATCTTTATCCTAGACATCAACCCCCACTGTCAGCAGAGGACAAAGTCAAGGCAAAATTTCATGACACCAAAAAGTGGATGAAGATGGAAATGCTTGAGTCAGAAATAATGATATCAGAGAATCAATGTCAGACACGTCTGAAACTGAAAGATGAATTGGAATGTCTTCTGAACGCTTGTGAAATCTCTAAAAAGGAAGCGATATCTGGATGATGGAAAGCTCAAAAAAGGATTGGGCCAATTCCTGATTCATTCACAGATGGGCCACGTCTCCATAAGAAAGAAAACATATTGATCTACTGGGAACAGCTGAAAAATGTCACGCCCACGCTAAATCAACTAGCAAAATTCATACCGGCAGTTCCATAACACACGTGAGCGTCAAAAGACAATTTCCGGGCCTCCAATGTGTCCTTTCACTGCAGAGGGCCTGTATGACAAAGCAAATGTTTAAATATGGTTTTTTAGGTTTCTCAAACAGACTGTTTAGGAAAAAATAATCATGTATATTTGACAACACAAAAACACTAGGGAAACTCATGTAAAGTTAAAGTTACCAAATAAATAAATAATCAAAAATCCAAACAGTTTCCAATATTGAATTGCAGCTGGATTTACCTCCACTAAGTTTGAAATAGGATTTAAACCAGTAACTGAACTTCTATTTTTGTTTCTTTCAGTGGCCTTGAACCAGAAATGAAACCAAACGTATTGAATGGAACTGAACCAGAATCAAACCAAAACAACTGGGAGGTGAACTCCCTTCCTGCTGTTGCTAGCAGTGACTCTGGTTGACACAGAAATCGGAGAGGGACCCTGTTCAGTCCTGTCAGCCCCAAACGTTTATCATCCAGGAGTAAGATCCCCAAATAATGAGACTGTCTTAACCAAACAAAGAGTAAATTAGGAGCAGGGGGCGTGTGCGCGCATAGGGGGTGGGGGGATATTTGCAAATTCTGAGCCCTTAGCGGGAAGTCTGATGCCCCCCCCCCCCCATGATTGTTTGACCTCGGAGTGTAAATATTGGTTAAAACGATTAACCGGTTAGAATTATATCACTGAACTCGTTAACCGTTTTACCTCAGGTCTCTCCAGCGGGCCGGCACAGGGCAGCCGGGGCTGGGGTCCCACCGACCAGGTACGGCAGGGTCTGCTCCAGGCCGCCATGGCTGCCGCAGACAGGTCTGGAGCCACTCCAGCATGGCTCTGTCCGGGATCCTGCCTGCCCACCGGCGTGGGGCTGCCCCACACCCCCCAGCCCACTGTGGCCGGGGCTCCTCTGGCCCAGGGGGGCTGGCCGGTCGGCGGGGTTAACTGGCAAGGTCCGGTTAACCGAGAAGCAAACCAGTAAACCCAGTACTTCCTGGTTCACCTTTGATATTCCTGGTTTGACCATGTCTAGGGAAAAAGATTCCCAGTGGCTGCTGGGCGGGGCAGCCCCTCCCAATCTCCTACCCCATGGGCTGGGGGAGCTGCCATTGTATCTCTGCCCATCCCCCTCCCTCCTCCTGCCCTCTGGCTCTGCCCTCCCCAGCCAGTCTCTGCTTGCTCCATAGTCTCCCTCCAGCCCCCGCACAGCCCCCCTTTTCTTCCCTTTATCGGACACTCAGAGTTTCCCTCTAGTCCAGCTCTGCTCCCCTGAGCCCCAGAATTCTCCCCCTGCCCCAATACCTGTGTGTTCCCCCAGCCTCCCTCCAGCGCCCCACATCCCCCAGCCCCCTCCTGCCCCCTACATCCCTGTTCCCCAATTCCTCCCCCTCCCACATCTCCAATCATCCCCCTCCCGCCCGCTCCCACATCCCTGTTCCCCAATTCCTGCCCCCGCCCAGATCCCCGGTCACCCCCCTCCCGCCACCTACCACATTCCCCTTCCCCCTCCTGCCCCCTCCCAGATCCCTGGTCAACCCCCTCTTACATCCCTGTTCCCCAATTCCTGCCCCCTCCCACATCCCCGGTCACCCCCCTCCCCCTCCACCACATTCCCCTTCCCCCTCCTGCTCCCTCCCACATCCCTGCTCACCCCCCTCCCACATCCCTGTTCCCCAATTACTGCCCCCTCCCACATCCACCGTCACTCCTCTCCCGCCCCCTCCCACATCACCCTTCCCCCCTCCCTTCCTGCCCCCTCCCACATCCCTGCTCACCCCCCTCCTGCATCCCTGTTCCCCAATTCATGCCCCCTCCCACAACCCTGCACCCTCCCCCCGGCTCCCCACATGTCACTGCCCCGCCCCCACCCCCGCTTCCCTATGCCCGAGGCCGGGACTCGCCCCGCTGGGAGCAGCCTGGGCCCCCCGCCCCGCACAGGCTGCACCAGGAGCAGCTCCCTGCGGGGGGCAGGTCTCCCCTTCTCCCCACGTGGGGCACTGCCGGGGGGGCTCGGGGTCCCAGTCAGGGGGGCTGGGCCGGAGTCTCTGCCCGGGGAGAGTCTCTCGGGGCAATGTCCCTCCCCCACCCACAGCCAGGGCTCGGGGGGGCCTGAAGGCAGCAGCCGAGGCCCGGGGGGCTGGCAAGGCAGCGCCCGCAATTCATTCCTGCTGCTGGGCTGGGCCCCGGCTCGTTCTGCCCGGCGCCTCCTGGGCCCTGGCGAGCTGGAGTCCCTGGGTCTGGACGGGGTGTCTGGCTCTTATTCATGTCTTGTGGCATCACCCCCGGCCCCCAGCAGGGACGTGGGGCCAAGGGGTCCATGCCCAGGGGCCCAGGGATTTCAAAGGCGCCGGGCTGAGGGGATCGAGCTGTGTTTTTAAATAAAAATGAAGATACAAAATGTCACTAGATCACTCGATGC
>NC_088807.1:16208489-16341569 GCF_011386835.1 Chrysemys picta bellii | reverse complement strand
CCCCTCCACTTCCCCCACAAACTTCCCCCCACCCCCACCCCCACACTCCCCTCCACTGCCCCCACAAACTTCCCCCCCACCCCCACACTCCCCTCCACTGCCCCCACAAACTTTCCCCTGCCCCTACACTCCCCTCCACTGCCCCCACAAACTTCCCCCCGCCCCCACACTCCCCTCCACTGTCCCCACAAACTTCCCCCCGCCCCCACACTCCCCTCCACTGCCCCCACAAACTTCCACCCACCCACACACTCACCTCCACTGCCCCCACAAACTTCCACCCACCCCCACCCACACACTCCCCTCCACTGCCCCCACAAACGTCCACCCACAGACACCCCCACCCCCACACTCACCTCACTGCCCCCCACAAACTTCCCCCCACCCCCATCCACACACTCCCCTCCACTGCCCCCACAAAACTTCCCCCCACCCCCACACTCCCCTCCACTGCCCCCACAAACTTCCCCCCACCCACACACTCACCTCCACTTCCCCCACAAACTTCCCCTGCCCCCACACTCCCCTCCACTGCCCCCACAAACTTCCCCCCACCACCATCCACACACTCCCCTCCACTGCCCCCACAAACTTCCCCCCACCCACACACTCCCCTCCACTCCCCCCACAACCTCCCCTCCCCCATGCACACAGACACTGCTGTGGACTGTAGTGTCACTGTTCAGCAATGTCAGTTGGTCGTGTCACTGACGGCTATTTTAAAAGGTGAGTTAAATATGTCACTTTTACCGTACACTGGGCATCTGCAGGAAGTTTTGTTTAAATTGTAGGATTCTTTTAGTAAAATCAGTTTCTCCCCTTGCAAGCCATTTCTGAACATTTGTGTGCATTTATAGTAAAGCCACATAACTGTGGTCAGTGTATCAACCAATTGTGATTAACACAAAAAACCATGAAGACGGAATTAATTTTTAAGAAATGGAAAGGACAAATACTAAATTGGAAAATCCCCCAATAATAAAGAGATTTCATAGGGCCCTACATAGGCGTGTACCATCTCCCGAAACAACTCCCGGGGGTGGGATGGGCTCAGGGTTCCAGGCTTGATCGATGGATGGGGAGCTCTGGGTTTGGGGCTCTGGTCTCCCACAACTGGGTAGAGACTCAAGGATCCGGGCTATTGCACCCAGCGGGGAGGCGGGGAGGGAGGACACCAGGCTTGTGGTCCAAGCTCAAGCCACCAAGAGAGATGAAGGGAAGAGACCTGGGTCTTCGGCTGCCATTGGGTGGGATCAGGTCTCCAAGCTTCAGCCACTGGAGAGGTGGAGGGGAGTGGGAGGGTCTGGGCTCTGTGACTCATCCACAGGAGGGCAGGGAGGGATGTTGGGGTCTGGACTTCAGCCACAAGAGGGGTGAGGGGGTCAGTGCTCCGGCTTCAGCCACTGGGGTGACAGCCCCTCCTCCAATGTACTGGCCCCCCAGACCCTCTTATCAGCTCCACCAGAGAGAAACACAGTCCAGCACGTCCCCGTTGCAGCTCGCAGACCCCTCAGTACAGCCCCACCATCACCTGGTCCTGCTCAGGGCTGCTGTCAGGCTCCTTGAATTCAAGTTTGTAAAG
The DNA here is from genome assembly GCF_011386835.1 of Chrysemys picta bellii. NCBI lineage: Eukaryota > Metazoa > Chordata > Testudines > Emydidae > Chrysemys > Chrysemys picta. The sequence continues at coordinate 16,339,987 of NC_088807.1, read as the reverse complement.
TACTTTGTGACTCCCAGGTACAATGTGATATATTCTGTACATGCAAAGTATCAGTCCTTTGTGCAGCCCCTCCCAGAAATCAAAATTCCTGTTGCTAATGGTACCAGCCTCTGTCTGTATGTCAGTGTGTGTGTGTGTGTGTGTATGCATAAGTTTATTGTGATGTCATGTGTGACAAGAGCAAAGACCGTTCTGGTTCAGCATTCTTGCCCTGCCTTCAGTCTGCCAACTTGCTTGGTTGACAGCGGATAGTGAACCCAGGAGCTGATAGACGCGTACTATCCATCTGTCAACAACTTCTTGAATCAGCTATTTCCACAGGTTTTCGGAAGAAGATGAGATTTTACAAAAGGTAATTCCCGGATTCTTTTCCTCTCCTTAGATCACACATGAAAGGTTGTTGCCTCCTTCATAGATTCATAGATTCTAGGACTGGAAGGGACCTCAAGAGGGTCACTGAGTCCAGTCCCCTGCCCTCATGGCAGGACCAAATACTGTCTAGACATCCGGATAGATATTTATCTAGCCTACTCTTAATATCTCCAGAGATGGAGATTCCACAACCTCCCTAGGCAGTTCATTCCAGTGTTTACTGAACAAGTTTTCTCCCTCCTCCTTATGACACCCTTTTAGATACCTGAAAACTGGTATCATGTCCCCTCTCAGTCTTCTCTTTTCCAAACTAAACAAACCCAATTCTTTCAGCCTTCCTTCATAGGTCATGTTCTCAAGACCTTTAATCATTCTTGTTGCTCTTCTCTGGACCCTCTCCAATTTCTCCACATCTTCCTTGAAATGTGGTGCCCAGAACTGGACACAATACTCCAGTTGAGGCCTAACCAGTGCAGAGAAGAGCGCAAAATGGGGTCGTTATTCTGCAGCCTGTCAGGGTGAGAAGGGGAAGTTTGGGAGGTTTCTGAATGAGTGTTAGTCCATTTCACACCCTGATTCCCCCAGGCCTCTGTCCTTGCAGACAGACACTCTAGACTCTGCCATGCTGGAGAAGCCTCAGTGACGCTATTACAGCACAGACCCGACCTCTCCCCCGGGACTAAACCCACCAGACGCTATTACACTCTCCCAGGAAAAGAGTCTCTGAGCCAAACGCCAGAAAAGAGCAGAATCAAAGGAGACTCTTTGGGGGATCCCCCAACACTGTCCCCAGAAGAGCCCATTCCCTCAGCAGCGCAGGAACCAGGCAGAGGCAGGAACTGGCTTTTCCTCTCTCTGCCCCTCCCCTCTCCCAGGAAAGTCACTTGCCCCGGGGGGCTGCAGGGAATGGAGCCTGGGCAAGGCTGGGTGCCCAGAACCTACCTCCCTCACTGATTGCTCCAGCTGCCCCGTCCAGTCTCTCCCCTCTCCCTCCTGCACGAAGAGCTGGTCACTGTCCAGCCAGGCCCCAGCACTTACCCCAGATCTCTCGTATCACCTGCAGTCTCTGGCTCAGGAGCTGATGCCAGCAGAGCCCCACGGGGGGTGGGCGGGAGGGTGTAAACTATTTCCCTGAATCAAGTCTCCTTCGGCAACTCAGTCCTTCTAGTTTGGAACTGCTGCTGATGGCTCCCCCCACCTGTCGTAAATTTATCCCCTCTGCCTCCCTCTATCTGGGGGTTTTCCCTTCTGCACCTACCTGGCAGGGCAGGCCGCCCCCCACCCCAGGCTGAACCCCTGAGCTTGTCCCAGATTTGTCTCTCTGCCCATCCCTCCCCTCCGATTTCTCCCCTTCAGGGGGATATTCCCTGCCTTTGATTGCAGGGAGCAGATTCTGATGGCGCGTGAGGGCAGCAACTTGCAGATGTTACTGAGCATGTGAGAAGTACATTACAAGATAAGGACGGCCAGACTGGGTCAGACCAAAGGTCCATCTAGCCCAGTGTCCTGTCTGCCAACAGTGGCCAGTGCCAGGTGCCCCAGAGGGAATGAACAGACAGGAATCATCAGTGACCCATCCCCTGTTGCCCAATTCCCAGCTTCTGACAGACAGAGGCTAGGGGACACATCCCTGCCCATCCCGGCTAACAGCCATTGATGGACCTGTCCTCCATGAACCCATCTAGTTCCCCTTTGATCACAGGACCCCTGCTCAGGAATAGTGAAGTTGCAAGTTCTAATAGGAAACAGCTTCTGATACAAGGGCAGCTCCTCTTCCTCCTCCCCTCCCATGGGGATGAGAAGCCCCCACAACTGCCACTCTGCCCCAGCCCTCCCTTCAACCCATTGCCCCCTTCAGCCTCCCCCCAAATGTCCCCTTCCCCCATCTCCCCCTTCAGCCTCCTCCAACTGCCCCCCATCGCCCCGTTCAGCCTCCCCAAACTGTTCCCTTTCCAGCACCGCACCTGGTCACCTTCAGCCCCCCGTTGCCCTCTTCAGCCTCCGGCAACTTCCCCCACTGCCCTGGCTCCACCACTCTCAGGTTCCTTTCCCCACAACCATTTGCTTCCTTACCATAGGAAACAGGGGCAGAAAATGCTTTTGAAAAAACGTTTTACGAAGTAAAAATAAAATAAGCCAAACAACCCCCTCCCTTGCTTTGTGCTGGGCAACCAGCTGTGGGCTTGTGTGTGTGGGGGGGGGGGAGTGTTGTTCTGAGCACACTCTGTTCAGGGAAGGGGTGGAGTTGGCCAAAGGGCAGGTTGAATCTTTAGCAGAGAATTCCTTTCTCCATTCTGTTAGCTAAGCGTTGCTGTTAAATGCCACCCGACGGATGCAGCATTTGAAGCAATCTGACTCTAAATCCCCTGCCCTCTCAGTTGCTGCAGTTTCTCACAGCCTCTTCTCTTGTGATGTCACCACATGACATGGTGTCTTATTCCCATAGCGTCTTATATATTAGACAGAACCAAAGTTTATAAGGTAAAAACTGAAGCATAACTCCTTCCCTTCCCTATTTTGACTTAGGAAAAATACATCTGTCCCCTCCCTCAGCCCCAGCCCCAACCCAGCCCCACCAGAGCTGCTGTGGCCAGGAGACAGGTGCTCTCTTACCTGGCCCTGAGCTGCTGTGGTGAGAGAGGGCTGGGGTGAGTCCTCTCTCCCTGGGGCAACCCTCTTCCCAAACCCCTCATTCCCAGCCCCATCCCAGAGACCACACCCCCAGCTGGACCCCTCACCCCCCTGCAGCCCAGCCCTCTACCCTAGCCCTGAGCCCCTCATTCCCAGCCCCACCCCAGAGACCACACCCCCAGCCGGAGCCCTCACCCCCCTGCACCACAACCCTCTGCCCTAGACCTGAGACCCTCGTTCCCAGCCCCACCCCAGAGCCCACACCTCCAGCCGGAACCCTTAGCCCCCTGCACCCCAACCCTCTCCCCTAGCCGTGAGCCCCTCATTCCCAGCCCCACCCCAGAGCCCACACCCCAAACGTCTGCCCCACTTCAGCCCCCTCCCACACTCCGAACCCTTCAGCCTCACCCCTGCCACACACCATCCATGTGCAGAATGAATTTTGTGATGTGCAGCAATATACAGGTGATGTGTCACATAACAAAATTGCACATATTGGTGTACATCACAAAATTCATTCCGCACACGGACATAAAAAATGTGAGGAAACACTGCTCCTGACTTTCAACTATCTGTGACATCTTGAATTTCATACAGTGACTGATCAGAATAAAGTGCTCTCAAGTGAGCTACAGACCAACGGTGGTTCATACTAATTATTCAGCCAGTATTTTAGAAGACCTCGACAACTAGAGGAAATCCTAACCTGCTAAGAGACAATTAATGGAGAGAAGCAGCAAGATTAATCCCATACATTGGATTGGTTGTGACTTATTTGCTTGATCTGAAAAGAGACCAAAAGGACTTGAGTCTCCTCGCTGTTGATAGCCGCCTGCTCGGCCAATCAGTACTGAGACTCTGAGGGGCGGGAGGCTGAGAGGTCTCACCAGATGTCCCAAAGGACAACCCAGGTCACCATCAGAGGGGATCACTCTCAAATCCAGCCCCACCTCTTTGTGAGGACCTCCCGCAATGAGAGCACCCCCCACCCCATCCACACTCCACACACACCCCTCCTTGGTAGTGGGACGGAAGCTGGGGAAAGGGGAAAAAGAAGCAAGAGAAGAGGAGAAAGGAGGGAGGAAAGAGGAAAAGGGAAACCAAAAAGGATAAACCCCAATGTCCCCAGGGATTCCAAGCGTCAAAGTCCTAGGCAGGAAATCAAATTTGGCCACCTTAAGCCAGTGTTTTCTGGGCCTAGAATGCTGCCTGCACCAGGGGGATTAGACTGAACAGGTTCCAAACCTCTCTGGGCCTCTTACCTTGTAAAAGGGAAGGCTGTTTTTGGCACAATCAATAGTAGGAAAGGAGAAAACTCCACAGAGGTTCCTCCTCATGCTCACATCCGTGAATCCTAATTCTCTTTCAGTCCTCAAGGAGAGACCTCGCGAAGGAGACTTGCGGCAGCAAAGCCGGGGGGGTCTCAGAGACTGGCCTGGCCCTGCACCTCTGTCCTGCCCGGCTGATGTCAGGGTCTCTCTGTGAGGTCACCCCCTCCCCACCACCTTTGCCCAATAGGCCGAGTTCCTGCAAGAGGCCTTTGTGATGTCACTGCCACCTCCACCCCTCCCCTCCAAGCTGATGTCCTGCCCTTGGCCAGCCTCGTTGGGTGTTTGTTAGTCTCTAAGGTGCCACAAGTACTCCTGTTCTTTTTGTTTCCCCTGTGTTGCCTGCCCACAACTGGGCCCCGTGATGGCAAACAGGGGTTCGTTGCCTGGTGTGCTTGGCACCAATAAAGACACCGAGGGGAGAAAGCAAGCCAAGTTTATTTCAGAGCTCTGAAATGGCACTAGAAGACCAGCATGTCTCAAATCAAGTGCAGCACATACAAATAAAATTTTCCCTTTTATATTCCAAGCTGTTTCTGTGTAAGCCTTTGTTCTGTTACTCCTTCTTACCCCTCCCTTCTGTAGCAGTTACAATTAGAAAAGTTCCCATTCGTCTGCTTATCGTTTGGCCTTGCAAGGCCTGTTTACAGCAGTCTGAGCAAAACAGCAGCTGTATGCTAGAGAAAAGCTGACCCTTACATTTCTGCTTCAGCATGTAAGCAGTTAGCACAGAAGTAGGTGAGAGTTCACAAGATGGAGTCACTGTAGTTCAGGTAGGCCCAGAGCAGAAGAGCTTCATCGGCACTTTTGGCCTTCCACTCTCCCGAGTTACCTGGTAGCTATGCCTAGTGACACCAACACCTGGATCTAGGGTTGCCAACTTTCTGACCCAACAAAACTGACCACCCTTGCCCCGCCCCATCAAGGACGGAATGCAAGGCTGAGTTCACTCACCAACCCCTGAAACGTGTCAGTGCCCCAGAGAAAAGTGGACCCCTGCTATTGCAACAAGATGCTGGAGATCTGAATGGGAAAGGGACTGTCTGAATTGTCAAGATGGGGAACGAACAACAATCTACAGCAATGTCATTAACACAAACACACTCCAATCCTGCTCCAGCCGGAAGGGAAATGGGCAGGAATTCCTGCTGTCCAGCAATGGACACACTTACAGCCCCGCACAGCAGTGAGTGGGCCAGGGAGGCTGGTCTGAGCAAACAATGTGAAGTGATAATTCACTGAGAAGAGAATCATAGTGTAGGGAAGCTAGTGGCCGTCAGATAGTTGTGGCTGAGGGGTTAAGGTGCTGGACTAGAAATCCCTTGGGGCTTTCCCACGTAGGTTTGAATCCTGCCAACTCTGGAAGCATTGAACTCTTGTCATTGCTATAGTCTCAGTGCTGGTGCATCCCTAGTGCCAACTGGAGGTAGATCTGGTCTTACTCTCAGGCTGTCTACACTTAAAATGCTCTTGTAGTACTTTGGAGTAGACAGTTGCTACAGTGACTTGTGAGGTTTTCCTATTGCTCTAGCTGCACTGACAGAACACAGAGACTGGTGGTGAAGTCTCCTTCCTTGGAGGTTTTTAAGGCCTGGCTTGGCAAAGCCTGGCTGGGATGATTTAGTTGGGAATTGGTCCTGCTTTGAGCAGGGGGTTGGAGTAGATGACCTCTTGAGGTCCCTTCCAACCCTGATATTCAATGGTTCTATGACTGAATTCCCACCCCTCCTGCATAGGAGCTGTCAGCAGTTTAATTGTTCTGCAGCCAGATTCCCATTAGAAATGCTGTTGTGGGACATTCCCAGACCTGGACATTTACCAAGGACAGAATTTGAAGAGCAAACCTGGCTCCTCCCACCGGGAGGGACTGGAGTGTTTTGTCCCTTGTGACGGGTTGGATCATAGAAAGCCCCTTGGGAGCTGCCAACCGATGTGCCAAGACTACTTCTGCCCCTGCTTTCCTGCCCTGGCAGCTCAGGATCCCAGAACCCTGTCTTGTTGAGCCAGACACGCCCGTCTGCTCCAACACAGACCCAGGGTCTGAATTACTTGCCCAAAGCTGCAGGCTTAAGCAGCTCACAGAAGTTCAGGTTCAGCTGTTTGTCCTCTATGACCCTAAATCCTTTTCATAGTCCCTGCTTTCCAGGCTACGGTTCCCTAGGCTCTAGGTGTGGCCACCAGCCTCCGTTCCCAACTATAGGGCCTGGCTTTTGGCTGTATTAAACTGCATTTGTTTTACTAATCCCAGTTTACCAAACCATCCAGGCTGCTTTGTACAACTCCCCATCATTAACATTATTTACCACTCCTCCAAGCTGTGCTAGACACAGACTTTATCAGCAGTGATTTTATATGTACTTCCAGATGGTTAATTACAAAGTTGAATAGTGAGGGGGCTACAGCCCATCCCTGTTGTGCCTCGTTAACAGTTCCCCCATTCAGTGATGATGCCCCATGGACAGGTACAAGGTCAGACTTGGGGTCACCCATCAGGAGAAGGGGAGCAGGGGGATTATTTTACTGTTTTATAATGCACCTAATTTTTTTTATTCACAGGCTCCACCTACAGTGTCTGTCACTCTTGTACCTGGGCCCTTCTGGGACAATTCTCGTCTCATTTACACTGGAGCCAATCCAAAGTGAATCCAGGCCATCCCACCCAGCCTGCCCATGACTGCTGTCTGTGGAGATCTAGCCCAGGGAACAGCCTCACTCCACCATGGTTGGACTGGTTTCCCGATTTCTTTGCTTCTGCGGAAACACTCCCAATGGCCTTTCCCCTTCCCCGTCCTGCACATGTTGCCCTGGTTGGGCAGATCCCGTCTGTCCAGGGCTTGCCCCGTCACCTGCCACCTGTGCACTCAGGGGATTCAGAGCTCGCCAGTAATCCAACAAATACCCTTCTTTTATTAGCATTGTGTACAGGCCCCACTCAGGGACCAGCCCCATTGTGCCAGGTGCTGTCCACATACAGAACAAACAGACACTCTCTGTCCCACAGAGCTGCCATCTGCCTGCTTCCCGTCTCCCGGCAGGAACCGCTCTTTGCTACGGCTTGGGCCTGCTTCCACTGCTCCCGGGGGGATTGGCAGTTTCACTGGCTCAGGCTGCGCTGCCCCTTGCTGCCTCATCCGAGCCAGCTCAGACACTGCCTGGGGCTCTTCTGAAAGGTCTTTGTGTAAAATCCCAACAATTAGATGTGTCGCTTTGTTCCCCACCATTGTTATTTGTTTGTACTGCCACTGGCTGCACAGCGTCAGTCTGAGCCCGGGGCCCCATTCTGCTAGGCACTGCCCAGCCACACAAAGCTCTCCCTGCCCCAAAGAGCTTCCCCTGAGTCATCGTATCGACCCCACAGGCCCAACGCTCTGCTCCTTCCCACAGGGCCTTCCAACATTTTCAACGTGTTTCTGGGCCTCCGAACCTTTTCATAAAATCACGTCTCTGGGTGAGTTACGGCTTTGCTCCTCCCCCACCCACTGGGAGCGTCCTGAATGCAGCCAAACAGCTGTTTGTTGTGGCAGGCAGAAGGCCCTGGGAGGCAGGGGGTGGAGTTGGTTAGCGGGAGATGGGCTGGGGGGAGGGTAGAGCTTGGCTGCCAGTGGGTGCTAAGCATCCGCTAATTTTTCCCCGTGGGTGCTCCAGCCCTGGAGCACCCATGCAGTCAGCACCTATGATCCCCTCCCCCAAATCAAAATTCCTAGAGATTTTGGGTGCATCTCTCAATGTTGTAAATGTTACTAGCTTCTGTGGGTTCGTGTCTCTCTGGGTGGGTGTCCAGGTGTGTTTCTGTATCAGTTTATTGTGATGTCACGTATCCCAACAGCAAAGAATGTTCTGCTTCAGCATTCTTGCCCTGCCTTCAGTCTGCCAACTGGCTTGGTTGACAGCGGTTGGTGACCGAAGGAGCTGCTGATAGACGCGTACTATCCATCTGTCAACAACTTCTTGAATCAGCTATTTCCACACGTTTTCGAAAGAAGATGAGTTTTTACAGAAGGTAATTCCCAGATTCCCAGGCGCTGATTGGCGGGGCTGGCGGTGGGCGGGAGGTGCTTGGGGCTGGAGGGGGGTAGTGGATGGGGGGCTGCTGACATATTCCTGTGGCTCTTTGGCAATGTTCATTGGTAAATTCTGGCTCCTTCTCAGGCTCAGGTTGGCCACCCCTGTCCTAGGGACTGGTGGGGGCCAGCGTTGCAACAGTCAGTTCTCAACATCCCGTTTTGATTTGAATGTGGGCATCTTTCAGTTCCCCGTCTGCGTCAGCCTTCCACGTTCTCTGGAGGCAGATTTCCATTATTTTATCTTTCAGCAGACGAGTATGGGTGAATTTCCATGGATAGAACCTAAAGGGAAGATAACAAAACTCATGTAAAATTTAGATTGATATCACCATAAATAGTATTTCCCTTGGAGTTGCCCCTAAAGTAATGCACATTGGAAAAAATAACCCCAACTATACATACAATATGATGGGGGCTAATTTAGCTACAAGTCAGGAAAAAGATCTTGGAGTCATTGTGGATCGTTCTTTGAAGATGTCCACGCAGTGTGCAGAAGCGGTCAAAAAAGCAAACAGGATGTTAGGAATCATTAAAAAGGGGATAGAAAATAAGATGGAGAATATATTATTGCCCTTACATAAATCGATGGTACGCCCACATCTCGAATAGTGCATACAGATGTGGTCTCCTCATCTCAAAAAAGATATACTGGCACTGGAAAAAGTTCAGAGAAGGGAAACTAAAATGATTAGGGGTTTGGAACGGGTCCCATATGAGGAGAGATTAACGACTCTTCAGCTTGGAAAAGAGGAGACTAAGCGGGGATATGATAGAGGTATATAAAATCATGAGTGATGTGGAGAAAGTGGATAAGGAAAAGTTATTTACTTATTCCCATAATACAAGAACTAGGGGTCACCAAATGAAATTAATAGGCAGCAGGTTTAAAACAAATAAAAGGAAATTCTTCTTCACACAGCGCACAGTCAACTTGTGGAACTCCTTACTTGAGGAGGTTGTGAAGGCTAGGACTATAACAGCGTTTAAAAGAGAACTGGATCAATTCATGGTGGTTAAGTCCATTAATGGCTATTAGCCAGGATGGGTAAGGAATGGTGTCCCTCGCCCCTGTTTGTCAGAGGGTGGAGATGGATGGCAGGAGAGAGATCACTTGATCATTGCCTGTTAGGTTCACTCCCTCTGGGGCACCTGGCATTGGCCACTGTCGGTAGACAGGATACTGGACTAGATGGACCTTTGGTCTGACCCGGTACGGCCGTTCTTATGTTATGTTATGTTCTAATTCACTCATTGCCTTCAAGTTGTGAATCTAAACCTTTTGTCTCACGTAATGATTGGCTAATGTATGTGTATTGAGACAATATCTATCTGTTTACATGATTGAAACACACACAAATGAGATCAAATAATGCAGAAGAAAGAAATCTTAAGCTATTGAAAGTGATACAGCTCCACTCCCATCCCCTGGCTGTCATCTTGGCAGTTCTCTCAGAAATAATCTCATGGAGATAGACTTCAAAACTCTCTACAAAGTCTACTATACCCCCATTGGGCTATATACAATAGATGTGTAAATTCCCCCCTACAATTCCTTTCCAGGAAAGGGGTTTAAATAAACTGTAGCCTACATTGGTCATGGGTCTCGGTGTGATTTCTTTGTTATTGTGTTGGTGGCCCAACTTCTGACTTGATGTTATAAATAGTATGGGAAATTCTTCATTTAAAGTTTACTGATTGTTTTCCCCATGCTAATAAATTCCAGATATTGAAATAGTTGAGAATAAGTCAACATATTTGCAACTGCAAATCCATCCTTCCAGACCCTCAAACCTTCTCGATGACAATCTTTTGTTCCTTTTCCTGGGTTCTCTGGGAACAGAGGTTTATTGGTTTTCAGCTTGGCCCCATCTGTTCCCAGAGTCCCAACATTCTGTGCACAAAGGAGTGGGGTTAATAATGAAGCAGTTTTGCAACTAGACTCAGGCAATGACCAAAGAAAATAGAAATTGACCTTTGCTGTTTCCATGTCTGCCCAATGGCAGAGGAGGCGTGAGATCCATGGGGTGAGAGTCAGGCTAGGAAATGTAGCCAGCGACTGTGTGAGGATGGGAGGAATTACAGATCTGGTGGATGAAGGTTTCCTGATAGAGACCAAAAGGGGAGAACCTGTGATGTGCTCTGTCCAAGGAAGGTTATGAGAAAGAGGGAACAGGGATCCTGGTGCCTCTCCCCAAGGAAACCTCAGATAAAGCATCTCCTCTTGGACAGGAGCAGCAACCTTCACACTAGCAGTTACAGCCATCTTTAGGTTCATAAATTCATAGTTTCAAAGGCTCTAAGGCCAGCCCTGATAATCTAGTCTGACCCCCTGCATAACACAGGGTTATGAGTTCAATCCTTGAAGGGGCCATTTAGGGATCTGGGGCAAAAATCTGTCAGGAACGGTACTTGGTCCTGCTGTGAAGGCAGGGGACAGGACTCGATGACCTTTCAAGGTCCCTTCCAGCTCTGTGAGATAGGTATATTTCCATATTAATTAATGCAGCTCTCTCCCCAGTACAGACCTGGCTGGGGGCAGCAGCAGCCCAGGCACCACCGTCCCTGCCGCAGCCCCTGGACTCCAAATGCCCTGCACCGGACACAGCTGCTCCCCACCCTCCCCTGGTGTAATGGTCAGCATGCAGGAGTCTGACTCCTACCATCTCACTTCAGCTCTCCATGGGACCACCGGGTACCCTGTTGGCTTGTGGCCAAGCCCTGGGAGCTCTGCTTCCTTCTATTGAGTTGTGCAAGAGCAAGTCTTTCCCCTCCTGCCGGGTGACTAGCGCCCACTGGTGCCAGGTCCTCGCTCTGGCTGGTTTGATGGAATGGCCGCAATGGGCTGGGCCCTAGAACTTGACACCCTGGCTAGAGATGCTGCAGTCCTGAGGGTTGCGATTCTCGCAGCTTCACCAGATGCCCACAAGCTTGGCCCTTGCACTTGCTGCCGCGCTTTGACTCTTGCCCACATGGCGCGTAACGAAGGAGGCCCAGGCCCAGGGTTGATAGGCAGGAGGGAGGAAGAGCCCCAGGCCGGAGCCCAGCACACTTTCCTCCTCCGGGCTCCTAGAGCAGAGGCGGCTGGTGCTGACAGCTCCAAGGGAAGGCTTAAAAGCCACAGAGCAACCGAGGGTGGGGCAAGAGGAGGGGAGGACCGTGCCTGCGCGTGAGCTGCAGACAGCCACAAAGACACCAGCCAGCCTGTTCCCTGGCACACCAGACACCCACTGAAAGGCCATCCGCAGACCAGCATGGGGGGCAGCTGCTGATGCTCTGTGGCCAACATCAGAAGACGGTAGGAGAGCAGGGCCAGCCCCGCTGCTGGGGCCTCTTACCATTCCCGCTCCAAGGTTGCTCATTTCCCAGTGGGGCGGGAGATGTTCCCCAGCTGGTGAGAAGCAGAGAAACAGCCGGGCTCCAAAGGTGCTATTTAGCAGCCCCCTCAAGCAGAGGGACAGGCGCACATTGGGAAGAGGGAAACTGCTCTGCACACTAGCCTGGGCATCCGCCCATTTTCTTTGGCAAGTCAGGAATGGCAAAGGCTGGCCTGGAAGCAACTAAGGCTCACGCTCTAGCCTTTGTGATGCCCTAGGCCCTAATTCCGTCCTGGGGCTCTAGCTGAAACCAGAGCCTGGGCCTGAGCGGCCAAGAAGAGGTTCCAGGCCTGAAGAAAGCAGGAATTTCGGCACAAAGGGAAAACTAAGCAAGCACAACCATGAAGGGACTTGACCCCTCAATTGCCTGATCTAAAGTCAGCTGCCTTCACCCTTAGGCCACAGGGGAAAGCCTCGCCAAAGCCTTCTTTAGAAAAGGGGGATGGACACTGTTTCTCGGGTCATCTACTGAAGGGCAGAGACTCTCTGGGCACAAGAAGTTGAGTTCCCAGCGAGATGTGGCACCAGGTGCAGGACTTTGGCAGGGAGGCTTCAGCATGGGGGATTGGGATGCAGCTGGCTGTCTAGGTGCGATTTAGGGGCCCACGGCACAGGAGCGGGGTCAAGGAAAAGGACTCTTGCTGGCAGGCAGTGGCCGTGGAGAAAAAGAGGAAGGGGACCTGGGACTTTTTTTTTTTGGCCTCTCTTTTGCCTGCCTGCCTCCTTGCCCTTGTGGGGGAGGTGTAAAGGCTTTCAACAAGCCTGGCTAGCTCAGCCTGTAGCGCTCCTTGTCCCTCCCAGCAGACAGAGGAGGGCAGGGGCTTCTCATTTCCCACCCACCTACTAGGCACAGGGTGATGTGGGAGACAGAGCTCTGGGCAGAGACCAGGGACAGGAATCCCAGCACCGCCCCTTTGTATTCACTGCAGTCTCTGCCTAGGGGGTTCAGGCTCCAGTGCTCTGCTCTGGTTTCCCAGCCCTGTCCAGGGGGGTGTTTCCAGTTTCAGAAATGGGGGAATGTTCACACGCTCCCAATGGGTCTGTTCATAAACCAGGCCAGAGGCTGAGCATGTCACAGCAGGTTTATCAGTCCCTGTCCCCCCAAACCTCAGCCTGAGTGTTTCCTGACCCTCCCCCGCTACAACAGCCCTCCCCAGCAGCTCCCCCAAATCCCCTACCTGAGCTGGATCCACCACAGCCATTTCCCTGCCCCAGCCCCTAGGAGGATGGGACGGTCTGGAGCAAAATGGGGTCATTATTCTGCAGCCTGTCAGGGCGAGAAGGGAAGTTCGGGAGGTTTCTGAATGAGTGTTAGTCCATTTCACACCCCGATTCCCCCAGGCTCTGTCCCTGTAGACAGACACTCTAGACTCTGCCCTGCTGGGAGAAGCCTCAGTGACGTTATTACAGCACAGACCCGACCTCTCCCCCGGGACTAAACCCACCAGACGCTATTACACTATCCCAGGAAAAGAGTCTCTGAGCCAAACGCCAGAAAAGAGCAGAATCAAAGGAGCCGCTTTGGGGGATCCCCCGACACTGTCCCCAGAACAGCCCATTCCCTCAGCAGCACAGGGACCAGGCAGAGGCAGGAACTGGCTTTTCCTCTCTCTGCCCCTCCCCTCTCCCAGGAAAGTCACTGCCCCAGGGGCCTGCAGGGAATGGAGCTGGGCAAGGCTGGCTGCCCAGAACCTCCCTCCCCACTGATTGCTCCAGCTGCCCCGTCCAGTCTCTCCCCTCTCCCTCCTGCACGAAGAGCTGGTCACTGTCCTGCATTTCCGTGGGCGTTTCCTCGCCAATAGCTACAGCCACTGCTAACGGTGGTGAGCCTGGGGGCGCTGGGGCAGCAGCTCTGAGCCGCGCAGACACTCGGGGGCAGAGATGGGGGGAGCAAGAGCCATTTCTGCAGAGTCACTTTCCAGCCAGGCCCCAGCACTTACCCCAGATCTCTCCTATCACCTGCAGTCTCTGGCTCAGGAGCTGATACCAGCAGAGCCCAGGGCTGCCCCCGGGGGATAGTTCCAGACCCAGGAGAAAGTGCCCCCTTGGCTGGGCACAGCTGGTCTGGGATCATCCAGATGGTCTGTCCCAGCACAGACCCCACTCGGCAGCAGCAGCTCCTCAGCCCAGGCCCCCAGATCCCAGCAGAGGCAGCAGCATCTGCCCCAGGAAGCCCTGCGAGCTCCAGGGCTCCAGTATCCTGAGCTCAGAGAGAGACGGACACCGACTCCTCGGCCTGAGCAATGACCAGAGCCTCTGCTGGGGGCAGCTAACGACCGAGCCTCCCTGCGCTGCCCCCGCAGCCCCCAGGGACAGTCAGGCTGATGCTGATCTCATTTGCCCCTCTGGACCCATAGCGGAACCGGAGACCCAGTTAACCCGGGATTTCGTACATGAACCAGAACCGAATCTCACCCATGCATTTGTTCTACCGACTGAACCAGAACTGAACCCCCCCCCAAAAAAGGGTGGTGTGTGTGTGTGTTACCAGTTAAAAGAAAGATTCAGCATTTTTAAAGCTCTTTATGTAAGCAGAGTCAGGATGAGCTCTACCCTGACATCTGGTGGTGAATTATGGCGAGTGTGGAAAAGAACTCCAGGGGCTGATCTTGTTTGCATAGGCACACCCACTCGCCTAGCCTGGGACAACAAAAACTCAAAGTGGTTACTTTGGCTGGTGTGGGATCCCCAGTTTCTCTGTTATTGGGGCAGGAAGAATAAAGTTTTGTTACTCTGATTCTGTGAATCAAGGCCAGTGGAACTGTTGTATGACAGAAGGACTGAGTGAGTCATTCACCATTACCTAAGTAGCATTTGCTTGTCAAGGGGCATGGGTTACAAAACCCAGTGAATTGAGAGAGGATGGGGACAGGTATTTGTACCTAATGGTGTGGCACCCTCCCTGAGGGGGTTGAAACACCAATTGCACTACCTCTTCCCTCCACTGTTGAATGTCAGAGCCAACTTTGATTCCCTTAGGAGTCTAGTTACAGACTGCTGAGCTGAGTTCACTTTGGGCCAATAGTGCACCAGCACTGGGGCTCCCCTACTACTAGCTGAAATCACTAAGAGCTGAAATCACAAAAGAGCTAAAGCTATTTAAGAGCTGAGATCACTGAGGCTGTGTTAACTAGTGGGGGAGCCTGAGGCTATATGCTTAGCTTAGCGGGGGGGTGAGCGGAGCGGCTGGAGGAGCAGCTAGCAGAGCAGAGCAGAGCCTTGTGGGAGCGGCCCAAGGGACGGCTGGAGCGGAGCGGCTCACAGGTCGGTGAGCGGAGCGGAGCGGCTCACAGGTCGGTGAGCGGAGCGGAGCAGCGCGGCTCACAGGTCGGTGAGCGGAGCGGAGCAGCGCGGCTCACAGGTCGGTGAGCGGAGCGGAGCAGCTGCCAGAGCAGTTCGTGGGACTGCGGGTGGAGTGGAGCAGTTCGTGGTGAAGGCTGCAGTGGAACCCCACGGAGAAGCAGCCGGTTGGCCTCGGATCACGTAAGGTGCCCCTTAACACCCTGCTCACCCCCCCCCCTTTGAACTCTGGGGCTGCACTGATCATGGACAGAGACTTTGGGGGGTTGTCGGACTTTTGGGACTTTTGTGATTCTTGGGTTGCTGGACCCAAGAGACTTTGGGATTGGTGGACTTTTGGGACTTTGGTGATTCTTGGGTCGCTGGTTTCAAGAGCCAACGGGAGAGGACACGGCCCAATTTGCTGGGGTGGGTCTTCGCTCATGGTTTGGTCTAAAAACTCTAGTTGTGGTGTGTTTTCCATTTAATGCTGATGTTGTTTACCTCATGTTATTAAACATTTTCTGTTACACTCAGACTCCGTGCTTGCGAGAGGGGAAGTATTGCCTCTTAGAGGTGCCCAGGGGGTGGTATGTAATTGTCCCAGGTCACTGGGTGGGGGCTCGAGCCGGTTTTGCATTGCGTTATTGAAACGGAACCCCTAGATACAGAACCCGGCCCTTGTTGCTGCCAACTTAGATGGGCAGAAGGGTTACATTTTTGGGGGCTCGTCCGGGATCCCCTGGGTCAGTACCCCTCGCAAGCACCTGTTGAGTGTTCCCCTGCATTGGGAAACAATTGTGGTTATATTTTGAGGAAATTACTGTTTGTATAATGGCTAATATGTCGGGTTTGTTGGGCCCCGGCCCTGCAGCCTCTAGCTCAGGGGCCACAGCCTCAGCCAATGATTGGACAAAAGCACTGGGGCAAATATTGGAAAAGGTTGTGTTGTCCCATGCTAGGTCAAACTCTTGTCGTGAGTTAAGGTTATTTGCTGGGGCAGAGGAGTTCGAACCCTGGTTGGAGCATACCACTGAAATGCTGCAGGAGTGGGCCGTACCTGATGCAGAAAAGCGAAGATGTCTGATAGAGAGCCTTAGTGGCCCAGCATTAGATGTGATTCGCACCCTGAAGCTCATTGACCCTGGGGTCAGTGTGAAGGACTGCCTAGAGGCCCTTGATCATATCTTTGGGAGTGTAGAGGGCCCTGAAGACAGTTACTGTAAGTTCCTTAATTCCCGACAGCAAATTGGCGAGAAGATTTCAGCCTATATACAGAGGCTGGAAAGACTGCTTCAGAGAGCTGTCATGAGGGGTGCAGTGACTGCTGAACAGATGGATCGGACCAGACTGGCTCAAATTGTAAGAGGAGCTCAATATCAGAACTCGATTCTACTCCATCTCCGGCTAAGAGAACGACGGGAACATCCCCCAAGTTATTCCCAGCTGATAAAGGAGGTCAGAGAAGAGGAAGAAAGGCAGGCTGCCAGCGAGTTTTGGGAAGCCCAAACATTGGAGCCAGCCGGCACAACACCACTGCAAATGGCCAGTGTACTGATGGTGAGCACCACAGAGGAACTTGCCCAACAAGTGCAGGTCCTGACAGAATGGATAGCTGAACTGCAAAGCACCATTCACCAAGCTAAATCTTCCGGGAATAAGGAGCCTCTGACCGTGGCGATGGAGAAGTCAGCATTTAGAGCCACCATCCCATCTGGGCGAAGAGGGAAAGGACAATTCTTCTGCTACCGATGTGGTCAGAATGGACACAGTGCTGCCAAGTGCCATAATGAAGAAAACCCCTCCTTAGTGTATGGAAAGCTGAGGATCAGTTGGGAGAGATCCGGTAGCTGCCAGAGAGTCCAGGGACGGGGACCACCCAGGCCTGCAGGATTTGAAGATTCCCCCAGAAAAGACTGTCCAGCTGGGATCCCCGCAGGACTGATAGAGCCTCGAGCAGAGGTCATGGTGAAGATTGAAGGGGTGGAGTGTAAAGCCGTGCTTGACACTGGATCTCAAGTGACTATTATATTTCAGTCATTCTACCAACAAATGCTTAGGCACCTGCCTATACAGCCACTGACTGGCGTTGGTCTGTGTGGCCTCAGCATGGATGAATACCCCTACCAAGGGTATGTCATAGTGCACCTGGAATTCCCAGAGGAGGTTGCTGGGGTAAGAGAAGAGGTGGACACAGCTGCATTAATATGCCCTGACCCTAAAGGGACCTCTGATGTGTCTGTGCTGATAGGGACCAACTCCAGTCTCTTCAAGGTGCTCGCGGATTACTGCAGACGATGGGCTGGGGACCAGTACCTGAATACCCTGATGATCCATACGCTTTGTGCTGAAGCCTATAGGAAGATTGAGGGTGCTAAAAAGGAGACATCTGAGCTACCGATTGGGGCGCTGAAGTACATGGGCACAACCCCGTTAGTAGTGCCTGCAAGGACGGAGCAAGAAGTGCTTGTCATGAGTACTCGGCTGAAAGGCAGTAAAGGGGCATTAGCCATGGTAGAGCAGCCGGTTGAAGGAGAGCTCCCGGAAGGAGTGCTGGTCCCCAGTGGAGTCATAACCCTACCTGCTGAAGCCCAGGAAAAGGTGACTATACTGATTGCTAATGAAACAAGTCGAGATGTTGTTGTGAAGTGAGGACAAAAGATAGCGGATCTCTTTGAGCCTGAATCAATTGTAAAACCCCAGTTTGAGACTCAAGTTCCGCCAATAGACCCTGCAAAGTTTGACTTTGGAGATTCACCGTTGTCCGAGGAGTGGAAAGATCGCCTGAGGAGGAAACTTTGTGAAAGATCCAAGGTGTTCTCATTGCATGAGTGGGATGTGGGATGTGCAAAAGGAGTAGAGCACAACATCAGACTACATGACTCTCGACCTTTCAGGGAGAGATCTAGGAGGATTGCCCTCTCCGAGATGGAAGATGTGCGACAACATCTTCAGGAGCTGGCTGCGAATGGCATCATTACAGAGTCCCGCAGCCCATATGCCTCACCCATTGTGGTGGTCCGTAAAAAGAATGGGAAAATCCGGATGTGTATTGACTACCGCACCCTAAACCGCCGTACTGTGGTTGACCAGTACACAATGCCTCGAGTCCAAGATGCCTTAGACTGTTTGCTGGGAAGCCAGTGGTTCTCTGTGTTGGATCTTCGGAGTGGATACTACCAGATCCCTCTGGGTGAAGCAGATAAGGAGAAGACAGCCTTCATCTGCCCATTAGGGTTTTATCAGTTTGAACGCATGCCCCAAGGGATCTCTGGAGCACCTGCCACATTTCAACGTCTTATGGAGAAAGTTGTGGGAGACATGAATTTACTGCAAGTGTTAGTTTATTTGGATGACCTGATAGTGTTTGGAAGAACCTTGGAGGAGCATGAAGAAAGACTTCTTAAAGTGCTTGATAGGTTAGAGGATTATGGTTTGAAGCTTTCAATTGACAAATGCCAGTTCTGCAGGACCTCAGTGAAGTATGTGGGTCACATCGTGTCCCAAGAGGGTGTGAGTACTGATCCCGATAAAATAGAAGCCCTCACTACATGGCCATGTCCAAGTAACTACAGAGAACTCAAGACCTTTCTTGGGTTTAGTGGCTACTATCGCAGATTTGTGAAAAACTATGCTACGATTGTAAAACCTCTGAATGATCTTACCAGGGGATACCAGTCCAGCAGGAACAAATCTAAGACCAAGAATAAGGGAAGGTCCCCAAAGCCTCCTGTGCAGAGACACTATGCCCCCTTCGAACCATTTGGGCCACGGTGGGATGAGAGATGTGAAAGGGCTTTTCGAGAAATCATTACTTGCCTAACTCATGCTCCAGTCCTAGTCTTTGCTGACCCAAGCAAGCCATTTATCCTGCATACTGATGCCAGTTTGGAGGGTCTGGGAGCAGTACTGTACCAGGAAGTGGAAGGAAGACGTAAACCTGTAGCCTTTGCCAGCCGAGGACTGTCTGATAGTGAAACTCGCTATCCCACCCACAAGCTGGAGTTCTTGGCCTTGAAATGGGCCATCACTGAGAAATTTCGAGACTACTTATATGGTGCTCAGTTCCAGGTGTGGACAGACAACAACCCACTGACCTATGTGTTAACAAGTGCTAAGCTGGATGCTACAGGGCAAAGATGGGTGGCCGCTTTGGCTAGCTATGACTTCAGCATTCGATACCGATCAGGGAGAAGCAATGTAGATGCAGATGCATTGTCCAGGCGTCCACAGGCACCAGGAGTTGCTGTGATACCCACAGATGGAGTGAGGGCTATTTGCAGTGTGAGTCGCCGGGAGCCAGAGTCCCATGAGAGTCTTCATGGATGTGCTGCAGAAGCTTTGGGCCTGCCCCCTGAATGCGTGCCTTCTGCTTCAGTGAACTATATTGCGTTGGACCAATCTCCTTTGCCCATGCTCAATGCGGCTGACTGGCAGGAAGCCCAGCTGCAAGATATTGGCATTCGTGATACACTACTTGCCAAAAGGGAGGGGCGAAGCCCAGCTGTTGTTGTCCCACCTAACCCGGAGGGTAAACTACTATTGAGAGAATGGACCAAACTAAAACTGATTCAGGGAGTGCTACATCGAGTGACCACAGACCCTTTACAAAAGCAACGAGCACAGCTAGTGCTGCCAAAAGAGTACAGAGCCCTGGCCATGAGGGCCCTGCATGATGACTTTGGACATTTAGGGATGGAGAGGACCCTGGAACTTCTTCGTAGTAGATTCTATTGGCCTCGGATGGCTGAAGATGTTCGCAGGAAATGTGAGACTTGCGCTCGATGTGTTCAAAGGAAAACTCTGCCCACGAGGGCTGCATATCTCAAGAACATCACCAGCACCAAACCTTTGGAACTGGTATGCATCGATTTCTTGTCTTTAGAAGTAGACAAGAGGAATTTTGGGAACATTCTAGTAGTGACTGACCATTATACACGATATGCGCAGGCATATCCCACGCATGATCAGAGGGCCACCACGGTTGCTCGAGTACTGTGGGAGAAATATTTCTCAGTTTATGGATTTCCAGCCCGGATACACTCGGATCAGGGGCGGGACTTTGAGAGTCATCTTCTGAAGGAGGTGCTGAGGATAGCGGGAATTAAGAAGTCTAGAACAACGCCTTATCACCCGCAAGGTGATCCTCAGCCAGAGAGGTTCAACCGAACCCTATTAGATATGTTGGGGACTTTGCGACCAGAGCAGAAAGCAACCTGGAGCCAACATGTTGCATATCTGGTGCACGCCTACAATGCCACAAAGAATGATGCTACAGGAGTCACCCCATATCTCTTAATGTTTGGACGAGAACCAAGATTACCCATAGACCTGTGCTTTGGTGTATCAGAGGATGGAGATAGCTATGAAACTCATCAGCAATATGTATCCCGACTGAGAGAAAAGCTGCGGGATGCTTATCACTTAGCTACATCTGCGGCTCGGAAGAACGCCGACCGCAACAAACATCGATATGATGCTAGGGTACGTCTGCAAGAACTCCAGCCGGGGGACAGAGTTCTGCTGCGAAATTTGGGTATTGCTGGCAAACACAAGATAGCCGACAGATGGAAGGCAATACCTTACTTGGTGATGGAAAAGCTAGGAGACCTGCCGGTCTACAAGATCAAACCTGAAGAGGGTCCAGGGCAGACAAAGACAGTGCACAGAAACCTTTTGCTCCCTGTGGGGGAATTGGTAGGCACCCCGTATGAGATGGGCCACAACAGGGCAACTGGGCAGAACGAAGGTGCTGGACCAAAGCCGCCCTCCAACGTGGACAGCCAGCCCCCTGCAGCTAACCTACCCCCATGCAGCACATCCGAGAGTGAGTCTGAGGAGGAAGACACAACCATGGGGTATCCTGGGATGGAGACAAGATTTCAGTCTCGATCAGCTGAATCAAAAGAGAGCTCCTCCCCTTCCGCCCTAAACCCCATGGCAGAAGTATTTAGGCCCATTCCTGACACCCCTGAGCCACTGGTGGGACCCCCATGTGATGACACACCCAGGTTATTGGACAGTGGAGACATACAGGTGGAGGATGTCCTGGGCACCTTGGACCCTCCACTGTTAGAACTAGAAATGCAGGGGCCTATGCCAGTAGCCGAGGGACCCTCAAAGGAAACCTCTCCATCCGTCGTTCAAGAGGCTGTCCCGCCCATCACGGCAACAGAGATTCTCAATAGACGAGACAGGGTAATAAGACCAGTAAAACGGTTGACTTATGATGCACCTGGGGTGACTAGTGAGGAACCAATATGTTTAGCACACAGGCTTGTGGAAGCTAAAGTGGGCTATCTGAGGCCCTTTGGAGGGAACCAGTGAGTTGTTATAATAGGGGGTGTGATTTGTCGGGACGACAAATTTTCGGCTGGGGGGAGGATGTAAGCAGAGTCAGGATGAGCTCTACCCTGACATCTGGTGGTGAATTATGGCGAGTGTGGAAAAGAACTCCAGGGGCTGATCTTGTTTGCATAGGCACACCCACTCGCCTAGCCTGGGACAACAAAAACTCAAAGTGGTTACTTTGGCTGGTGTGGGATCCCCAGTTTCTCTGTTATTGGGGCAGGAAGAATAAAGTTTTGTTACTCTGATTCTGTGAATCAAGGCCAGTGGAACTGTTGTATGACAGAAGGACTGAGTGAGTCATTCACCATTACCTAAGTAGCATTTGCTTGTCAAGGGGCATGGGTTACAAAACCCAGTGAATTGAGAGAGGATGGGGACAGGTATTTGTATCCGATGGTGTGGCCCCCTCCCCGAGGGGGTTGAAACACCAATTGCATTACCTCCTCCCTCCACTGTTGAATGTCAGAGCTGGAGTCTAGTTACAGACTGCTGAGCTGAGTTCACTTTGGGCCAATAGTGCACCAGCACTGGGGCTCCCCTACTACTAGCTGAAATCACTAAGAGCTGAAATCACAAAAGAGCTAAAGCTATTTAAGAGCTGAGATCACTGAGGCTGTGTTAACTAGTGGGGGAGCCTGAAGCTATATTGCTAAGCTAACTTAGCTTAGCGGGGGGTGAGCGGAGCGGCTCACAGGTTGGTGAGCGGAGCGGCTGGAGGAGCAGCTAGCAGAGCAGAGCCTTGTGGGAGCGGCCCAAGGGACGGCTGGAGCGGAGCGGAGCGGCTCACAGGTCGGTGAGCGGAGCGGAGCAGCGCGGCTCACAGGTCGGTGAGCGGAGCGGAGCAGCTGCCAGAGCAGTTCGTGGGACTGCGGGTGGAGTGGAGCAGTTCGTGGTGAAGGCTGCAGTGGAACCCCACGGAGAAGCAGCCGGTTGGCCTCGGATCACGTAAGGTGCCCCTTAACACCCTGCTCACCCCCCCCCCCTTTGAACTCTGGGGCTGCACTGATCATGGACAGAGACTTTGGGGGGTTGTCGGACTTTTGGGACTTTTGTGATTCTTGGGTTGCTGGACCCAAGAGACTTTGGGATTGGTGGACTTTTGGGACTTTGGTGATTCTTGGGTCGCTGGTTTCAAGAGCCAACGGGAGAGGACACGGCCCAATTTGCTGGGGTGGGTCTTCGCTCATGGTTTGGTCTAAAAACTCTAGTTGTGGTGTGTTTTCCATTTAATGCTGATGTTGTTTACCTCATGTTATTAAACATTTTCTGTTACACTCAGACTCCGTGCTTGCGAGAGGGGAAGTATTGCCTCTTAGAGGTGCCCAGGGGGTGGTATGTAATTGTCCCAGGTCACTGGGTGGGGGCTCGAGCCGGTTTTGCATTGCGTTATTGAAACGGAACCCCTAGATACAGAACCCGGCCCTTGTTGCTGCCAACTTAGATGGGCAGAAGGGTTACATTTATATAAAAAAAATAATATTAACCTACAGAGATCTTATTTTCATTTGAAGAGAAGACAACAGAGTAGCGGGCTAGTGATGGCCCCAGAACAATGAGAAGAGAAGGGGGCCAGCCCAAAAGAGCAGGGAGGGAGAGGGAAACCTTGGGAACTTCCTGCACAGCATGGGAGGCAGAATGAGGCCCAGAGGTAGATGATCCATCTCTGAGATACCCCAGGGGAGAGAAGTGGTTGCATGCTCCCTGGGCCCTGAAGTTGATAATAATTCTTCAAGTCCAAGGGCAAAGGTAATGGCTGCCCAAACCTCTCCCCTTGACATGCCTCCTCCCATCATCCCCACCCCTGGGGCAGCTCCTCCCTCCAGTTGCCCCACTTGAGGCAGGGTTCAAGCTCCAAACTCCCTTCCCCGCTGAAGCCTCCCACCAGCCCCCTCCGCGGCACTGTCTGATACCCACCCCTACCCCAGAGAGATCTGTTTCTCTCACACACATATCTTTATCCTAGACATCAACCCCCACTGTCAGCAGAGGACAAAGTCAAGGCAAAATTTCATGACACCAAAAAGTGGATGAAGATGGAAATGCTTGAGTCAGAAATAATGATATCAGAGAATCAATGTCAGACACGTCTGAAACTGAAAGATGAATTGGAATGTCTTCTGAACGCTTGTGAAATCTCTAAAAAGGAAGCGATATCTGGATGATGGAAAGCTCAAAAAAGGATTGGGCCAATTCCTGATTCATTCACAGATGGGCTACGTCTCCATAAGAAAGAAAACATATTGAACTACTGGGAACAGCTGAAAAATGTCACGCCCACGCTAAATCAACTAGCAAAATTCATACCGGCAGTTCCATAACACACGTGAGCGTCAAAAGACAATTTCCGGGCCTCCAAAGTGTCCTTTCACTGCAGAGGGCCTGTATGACAAAGCAAATGTTTAAATATGTTTTTTTAGGTTTCTCAAACAGACTGTTGAGGAAAAAATAATCATGTATATTTGACCACACAAAAACACTAGGGAAACTCATGTAAAGTTAAAGTTACCACGCATAGGGAGTAGGGGGATATTTGCAAATTCTGAGCCCTTAGCGGGAAGTCTGATGCCCCCCCCCCCATGATTGTTTGACCTAGGGATGTAAATATTGGTTGAAACGATTAACCGGTTAGAATTATATCACTGAACTCGTTAACCGTGTTACCTCAGGTCTCTCCAGCGGGCCGGCACAGGGCAGCCGGGGCTGGGGTCCCACCGACCAGGTACGGCAGGGTCTGCTCCAGGCCGCCATGGCTGCCGCAGACAGGGCTGGAGCCACTCCAGCGTGGCTCTGTCCGGGCTCCTGCCTGCCCACCGGCGTGGGGCTGCCCCACACCCCCCAGCCCACTGCGGCCGGGGCTCCTCTGCCCCAGGGGGGCTGGCCGGTCGGCGGGGTTAACTGGCAAGGTCCGGTTAACCGGGAAGCAAACCAGTAAACCCAGTACTTCCTGGTTCACCTTTGATATCCCTGGTTTGACCATGTCTAGGGAAAAAGATTCCCAGTGGCTGCTGGGCGGGGCAGCCCCTCCCAATCTCCTGCCCCATGGGCTGGGGGAGCTGCCATTGTATCTCTGCCCATCCCCCTCCCTCCTCCTGCCCTCTGGCTCTGCCCTCCCCAGCCAGTCTCTGCTTGCTCCATAGTCTCCCTCCAGCCCCCCCACAGCCCCTCCCCCACAGCCCCCCTTTTCTTCCCTTTATCGGACACTCAGAGTTTCCCTCTAGTCCAGCTCTGCTCCCCTGAGCCCCAGAATTCTCCCCCTGCCCCGATACCTGTGTGTTCCCCCAGCCTCCCTCCAGCGCCCCAGATTCCCCGGCCCCCTCCCGCCCCCTGCATCCCTGTTCCCCAATTCCTGCCCTCTCCCACATCCCCAGTCACCCCCCTCCTACATCCCTGTTCTCCAATTCCTACCCCCTCCCACATCCCTGCTCACCCCCCTCCTACATCCCTGTTCCCCAATTCCTCCCCCTCCCACATCCCCAATCATCCCCCTCCCGCCCGCTCCCACATCCCTGTTCCCCAATTCCTGCCCCCTCCCAGATCCCCGGTCACCCCCCTCCCGCCCCCTACCACACTCCCCTTCCCCCTTCTGCCCTCTCCCAGATCCCTGGTCAACCCCCTCCTACATCCCTGTTCCCCAATTCCTGCCCCCTCCCACATCCCCGGTCACCCCCCTCCCCCTCCACCACATTCCCCTTCCCCCTCCTGCTCCCTCCCACATCCCTGCTCACCCCCCTCCCACATCCCTGTTCCCCAATTACTGCCCCCTCCCACATCCCCCGTCACTCCTCTCCCGCCCCCTCCCACATCACCCTTCCCCCTCTCCCTTCCTGCCCCCTCCCACATCCCTGCTCACCCCCCTCCTGCATCCCTGTTCCCCAATTCCTGCCCCCTCCCACAACCCTGGCCCCTCCCCCCGGCTCCCCACATGTCACTGCCCCTCCCCCACCCCCTGCAAACCCTGGGCGCTGCAGCCGCTTCCCTCTGCCCGAGGCCGGGACTCGCCCCGCTGGGGGCACTGCCGGGGGGGCTCGGGGTCCCAGTCAGGGGGGCCGGGCCGGGGTCTCTGCCCGGGGAGAGTCTCTCGGGGGGGCGGGGCAGTGGGAATGTCCCTCCCCCACCCGCAGCCAGGGCTCGGGGGGGCCCCAAGGCAGCAGCCGAGGCCCGGGGGGCTGGCAAGGCAGCACCCGCAATTCACTCCTGCTGCTGGGCTGGGCCCCGGCTCGCTCTGCCCGGCGCCTCCTGGGCCCTGGCGAGCTGGAGTCCCTGGGTCTGGACGGGGGGTCTGGCTCTTATTCATGTCTTGTGGCATCACCCCCGGCCCCCAACAGGGACGTGGGACCAAGGGGTCCATGCCCAGGGGCCCAGCGATTTCAAAGGCGCCGGGCCGAGGGGATTGAGCTGTGTTTTTAAATAAAAATGAAGATACAAAATGTCACTAGATCACTCGATGCCACAACTTACGCCTAGTGGGTGACAGACCCCCCGACCCCGCTGGTGCACACAGCCAGAGATGCCCCAAGGCCGACCAACAACCGTGGTCTGGTGCCACCCCACTACCCCGCCCACAGCCCCATGGGGCTTCCCCCCACAAGCCCCCAGGCCCCAGTGTGGCCCACCTCTCCACAATCCCCCACCGACTGTCCTCCTTGCCCCAAGCCAGGGTGCAGCCACCCCACCCAGCTGTGCCACCCAGCAGCCGCTCCCCCCACAGCCCCCCACAGCCATGCTGTGTCCCCCTGGGGGCAGCCATGCTACTGCCCCTCACTACCTCCCAGCCCAACATCCACAGCCATGCCATTGACCCAAGCCCCCGATCCAAGTCCCCTATAGCCTCTCCCTCCCCCAGGCGCCTCCCAGACCCAGGCCCCATTCGCACAACCCAATCGCCCCTTGCCAACAACCCCCCTCTCCTCTCCCACAACACCGATCCCTCCCCTACCCTCCCACACCACACACACCCCTCCACCTCCCAGCTGTGCCACCCCCCGACCCCGAGCCAGACCACCAACCCCGTCAGACACCCTCCTCCGCAGGTGCACCAAGGTCTCCCCAAGTCGGACAACAGCTATGAATTAAAACCCCACAGTGTTTGTTGGGGCTACTGGAGCCGTGGGACCTACCTGGAAATGCTGAAATCTCACTCTTGTTTCTCTCCTCCTGCCCCCATCTCCAAGCCAGGCACTGGGCAGTTCAGTGGTGAAGTGATGAACTGATGATCATCAGTTTGTTTTATGATGCGGGAAGCGGGGAGGTTTAAACTATTTCCCTGGATCAAGTCTCCCTTGGCAGCTAAGTCACCATTTCAGCTAGAGCAGAGCTGGGCACTGGGCCACCCGGGGCCTTTAACATCACCGCCCTGGGGAGGGGGTGCTGAGATGGACCATCCAGTGAGGAACACAAGTCCTTCTACCCTCCACCACACCCTAGTTTGGAACTGCTGCCGACGGCTCCCCCCACCCGTGGCAACTTTTATTCGCTCTGCCTCCCTCTATCTGGGGGTTTTCCCTTCTGCACCTACCTGGCAGGGCAGTCCCACCCCAATCTGAACCCCTGATCCTGTCCCAGTTTTGTCCCTCTGCCCATCCCTCCCCTCCGATTTCCCCCCTTCAGGGGGATTTTCCCTGCCTTTGATTGCAGGGATCAGATTCTGATGGCGCGTGAGGGAAGCAACTTGCAGATGTTACTGAGCATGTGAGAAGAACATTAGAAGATAAGAACGGACAGACTGGGTCAGACCAAAGGTCCATCTAGCCCAGTGTCCTGTCTGCTGACAGCAGCCAGTGCCAAGTGCCCCAGAGGGAATGAACAGACAGGAATCATCCAGTGACCCATCCCCTGTCCCCCATTCCCAGCTTCTGACAGACAGAGGTTAGGGACACATCCCTGCCCATCCCAGCTAACAGCCATTGATGGACCTGTCCTCCATGAACCCATCTAGTTCCCCTTTGATCACAGGACCCTGCTCAGGAACAGTGAAGTTGCAAGTTCTAATAGGAAACAGCCTCTGATACAAGGGGAGCTCCTCTTCCTCCTCCCCTCCCATGGGGATGAGCAGCCCCCGCAACTGCCACTCTGCTCCAGCCTCCTTCAACCCATTGCCCCCTTCAGCCTCCTCCCAAATGTCCCCTTCCCCATCTCCCCCTTCAGCCTCCTCCAACTGCCCCCCATCGCCCTGTTCAGCCTCCCCAAACTGTTCCTTCCCCGCACCACACCTGGTCACCTTCAGCCCCCCATTGCCCTCTTCAGCCTCCGGAAATTCCCCCCACTGCCCTAGCTCCACCGCTCTCAAGTTCCCTTCCCCACAACCATCTGCTTCCTCACCATGGGGAACAGGAGCAGAAAATGCTTTTCAAAAAACCTTCTGCAAAGTAAAAAGTAAAACAAGCCAAGCAACCCCCTCCCTTGCTTTGTGCTGGGTGCCCACCTGTGGGCTTGTGTGTGTGTGTGTGTTGGGGGGTGTTGTTCTGAGGACACTCTGTTCAGGGAAGGGGTGGAGTTGGCCAAAGGGGCAGGTTGAATCTTTAGCAGAGAATTCCTTTCTCCATTCTGTTAGCTAAGCATTGCTGTTAAATGTCAGCCGACGAATGCAGCATTTGAAACAATCTGACTCTAAATCCCCTGCCCTCTCGGTTGCTGCAGTTCTCACAGCCTCTGCTCTTGTGATGTCACCACATGACATGGTGTCTTATTCCCATAGCATCTTGTAGGTTAGACAGGACTTAAGTTTATGAGGTAAAAACTGAAGCATAACTCCTTCCCTTTCCGCTTTTGACTTAGGAAAAATACATCCTGTCCCCTCCCTCAGCCCAGCCACACCAGAGCTGCTGCGGCTAGGAGACAGGTGCCCTCTCATCTGGCCCTGGGCTGCTGTGGGGAGAGAGGGCTGGGGGGGGGGTCCTCTCTCCCTCAGGCAACCTGCTCCCCAAACTCCTCATTCCCAGCTCCACCACAGAGCCCACAACCCCATCCGGAGCCCTCACCCCCTGCACCCCAACCCTCGGCCATAGCCCTGAGCCCTTATCCCCATCCCCACCCCAGAGTCAGCACCCCTAGCCAGAGCCCTCACCCCCCTGCACCCCAACCCTTGCCCCCCACAAGTCCCCTCCAACACTCCAAACCCTTCTGCCTCACCCCTGCCACACACCGTCCAGGTGCAGAAGGAATTTTGTAATGTGCACCAATATACAGGTGATGTATCACATCTCACCTCCACATTGGTGTACACAACAGAATTCATTCCGCACATGGGGACCCAAAAAATTAGAGGAAACACTGCTCCTGACTTTCAACCTATCTCTTACATCTAGAATTTCATACAGTGACTGATCAGAATAAAGTGCTCTCAAGTGAGCTACACACCAACAGTGGTTCATCATAATTATTCAGCAAGTATTTTAGAAGACCTAGAACATTAGAGGAAATCATGAACTGATAAGAGATAATTAATGGAGAGAAGCAGCAAGATTAATCCCATACATTGGATTGGTTGTGACTTATTTGCCTGATTTGAAAAGAGACCAAAAGGACCTGAGTCTCCTCACTGTTGATAGCCCCCTGCTCGGCCAATCAGCACTGAGACTCTGAGGGGAGGGAGGCTGAGAGGTCTCACCAGATGTCACAAAGGACGGCTCAAGTCACCATCAGAGGAGATCACTCTCAGATCCAGCCCCACCTCTTTGTGAGGACCTCCCGCAATGAGAGCACCCGCCACCCCATCCACACTCCACACACACCCCTCCTTGGTAGAGGGAGGGAAGCCGGGGAAAGGGGAAAAAGAAGCAAGAGAAGAGGAGAAAGGAGGGAGGAAAGAGGAAAAGGGAAACCTAAAAAGGATAAACCCCAATGTCCCCAGGGATTCCAAGCGTCAATGTCCTAGGCAGGAAATCAAATGCTGCCACCCTAAGCGAGTGTTTTCTGGGCCTAGAATGCTGCCTGCACCAGGGGGACCAGACTGAACAGGTTCCAAACCTCTCTGGTCCTCTTACCTTGTAAAAGGGAAGGTTGTTTTTGGCACAATCAATGGTAGGAAAGTAGAAAACTCCACAGAGGTTCCTCCTCATGCTCACATCTGTGAATCCTAATTCTTTCTCAGTCCTCGAGGAGAGACCTCGCGAAGGAGACTTGCGGCAGCAAAGCCGGGGGGGTCTCAGAGACTGGCCTGGCCCTGCACCTCTGTCCTGCCCGGCTGATGTCAGGGTCTCTCTGTGAGGTCACCCCCTCCCCACCACCTTTGCCCAATAGGCCGAGTTCCTGCAACAGGCCTTTGTGATGTCACTGCCATCCCCACCCCTCCAAGCTGATGTCCTGCCCCTGGCCAGCATTGTTGGGTGTTTGTTTCCCCTGGATCTAGGGTTGCCAACTTTCTGACCCAAGAAAACTGACCACCCTTGCCCCGCCTCATCAAGGATGGAATGCAAGGCTGAGTTCACTCACCAACCCCCTGAAACATGTCAGTGCCCCAGAGAAAACCGGACCCCTGCTATTGGAACGAGATGCTGGAGATCTGAATGGGAAAGGGACTGTCTGAATTGTCAAGACGGGGAACGAACAACAATCTACAGCAATGTCATTAACACAAACACACTCCAATCCTGCTCCATCCGGAAGGGAAATGGGCAGGAATTCCAGCAGTGAGTGGGCCGGGGAGGTTGGTCTGAGCAAACAATGTGAAGTGATAATTCACTGAGAAGAGCATTACAGTGTAGGGAGGCCAGGGGCCATGAGGTAGCTGTGACTGAGGGATTAAGGTGCTGGACTAGAAATCCCTTGGGGCCTTCCCACTTAGGTTTGAATCCTGCCAACTCCGGAAGCATTGAACTGTTGTCGTTGCTGTAGTTTCAGTGCTTGTGCGTCCCTAGTGCCAACTGGAGGTAGATCTGGTCTTACTCTCAGGCTGTCTACACTTAAAATACTCCTGTAGTACTTTGGAGTAGACAGTTGCTACAGTGACTGGTGAGGTTTTCCTATTGCTCTAGCTGCACTGACAGAACACAGAGACTGGTGGTGGAATCTCCTTCCTTGGAGGTTTTTAAGGCCCGGTTTGACAAAGCCCTGGCTGGGATGATTTAGTTGGGAATTGGTCCTGCTTTGAGCAGGGGGTTGGAGTAGATGACCTCTTGAGGTCCCTTCCAACCCTGATATTCTATGGTTCTATGACTGAATTCCCACCCTCCTGCATAGGAGTTCTCAGCAGTTTCATTGTTCTGCAGCCAGCTTCCCATTAGAAATGCTGTTGTGGGACATTCCCAGACCTGGACATTTACCAAGGACAGAATTTGAAGAGCAAACCTGGCTCCTCCCACTGGGAGGGATTGGAGTGTTTTGTCCCTTGTGACGGGTTGGATCACAGAAAGCCCCTTGGGAGCTGCCAACCGATGTGCCAAGACTACTTCTGCCCCTGCTTTCCTGCCCTGGCAGCTCAGGATCCCAGAACCCTGTCTTGTTGAGCCAGACACGCCTGTCTGCTCCAGCACAGACCCAGGGTCTGAATTACTTGCCCAAAGCTGCAGGCTTAACCTGAAAGCAGCTCACAGAAGTTCAGGTTCAGCTGTTTGTCCTCTATGACCCTAAATCCTTTTCATAGTCCCTGCTTTCCAGGCTACGGTTCCCTAGGCTCTAGGTGTGGCCACCAGCCTCCGTTCACAGCTATAGGGCCTGGCTTTTGGCTGTATTAAACTGCATTTGTTTTACTAATCCCACTTTACCAAACCATCCAGGCTGCTCTGTACAACTGCCCCATCATTAGCATTATTTACCACTCTTCCAAGCTGCGCTAGCCACAGACTTTATCAGCAGTGATTTTATATTTACTTCCAGATGGTTAATTACAAAGTTGAATAGTGAGGGGGCTACAGCCCATCCCTGTGGTGCCTCGTTAACAGTTCCCCCATTCAGTGATGATGCCCCATGGACAGGTACAAGGTCAGACTTGGGGTCACCCATCAGGAGAACGGGAGCAGGGGGATTATTTTACTACTGTTTTATAATGCACCCAATTTTTTTATTCACAGGCTCCACCTACAGTGTCTGTCACTCTTGTACCTGGGCCCTTCTGGGACAATTCTCGTCTCATTTACACTGGAGCCAATCCAAAGTGAATCCAGGCCATCCCTCCCAGCCTGCCCATGCCTGCTGTCTGTGGAGATCTAGCCCAGGGAACAGCCTCACTCCGCCATGGTTGGGCTGGTTTCCCGATTTCTTTGCTTCTGCGGAAACACTCCCAATGGACTTTCCCCTTCCCCATCTTGCACATGCTGCCCTGGTTGGGCAGATCCCATCTGTGCAGGGCTTGCCCCTGTCACCTCCACCTTTCCACTCGGGATTTAGAGTAACCCAACAAATCCCCTTCTTTTATTAGCATTGTGTACAGGCCCCACTCAGGGACCAGCCCCATTGTGCCAGGTGCTGTCCACATACAGAACAAACAGACACTCTCTGTCCCACAGAGCTGCCATCTGCCTGCTTCCCGTCTCCCGGCAGGAACCGCTCTTTGCTACGGCTTGGACCTGCTTCCACTGCTCCCGGGGGATTGGCAGTTTCACTGCCTCAGGCTGCGCTGCCCCTTGCTGCCTCATCCGAGCCAGCTCAGACACCGTCTAGGGCGCTTCTGAAAGGTCTTTGTGTAAAATCCCAATGCCAGCATACGCTTCTCCCCGAGACGCTCCCCACAGCCATGGGAGACAGAGCTCGCCCCCCTCCCACCCCGTGCGGGGATTGTGGCTGGGTCAGTCTGGGCCCTCGAGAGCGAGATGTCAACACTTGGCTTCAGCGCCAAAGGGTTTGACCCGAGCCCCGCTCCAGCCGCAGCTCCAGAGCCAGGACAAGCGAGGGCACGTTGGGGGGGAGGTGTTACAGGTGCTGCCGGCGACCTTTACATCCAAAGCCATCTGTCCTCATGGCACTGGCCTCTCCTTGCACCCCACACAATGCTCCTGAAACCGGATTAGTAAATGGAACGAATTTCTATTCAGACAGAACCAAGGGCTTAGACCTCATCTGCCTTCAGTGAAGATAACAACTCTTAATTGCTCACCTCAGGGTGGACTGATTTAAATTAAAGCCTTTAATCACCATGCAGAAAATCTTGCTTTGAATCCTCTATTGGAATTGTGTTTGGCATTCGTACTTCAGTCATTTTCCTAAAGACGGGGTAACTTTCCTTGGTGGGGAACCATTACAATGTCGATTTACGACTAAATATAATCTGGACATGAAATGTGCTGCTTTGTTTGTTTGCTAACCAGGGGGATACGTCCTTCCTCGGATACGAAATCCTTTCAGCCGGCACCAGCCAGAAAACAAGTAGTCAAACATTTGACAGAACAGACAGAGAAACCTCACTGACAGACACCCGCATGGACGCTGTCTACATGCATGTGTGAACCAGCAGGGAGCTCTTACTGGAAAGTTCCCACTTTAGCTGGGCATCTCCGGGGAATGGTGACTATTTTCTGCTTCCGCTCTGCGATTGGAGTCCAACCAGGTGCCTAGGTTACAAAGAAGAGAAAAGCATTTCAGTCATTAAAAACTGAACAGAAAACCTGACCCTGCCAGGGAGAGTAACCCACACATTCACCTGGGATCTTGCTGTCAGGGCACTACAGAATGGAAGTGCTGAGGAGAATAATGCACTCCCCAGAGACTGTCCTGGTCCAACCGTGAAAAGACCTTTTAGTCTTACCTCACCAGAGCCAGACCATAGGAAAGGACCAGTTCATGCGGTCTCATGTTGCCAGAGGTATCCAGGATTTACAGCCAATCAGATCTGCAGTGCAATCCACAGCTAAAGGCATTCTGTGTCCAGGCCTATGTAAGCGGGGGAATGGTCCCGCTATCGTGGGGACCTTTCCTGGCTCATACACTACCCCCGTGGAATTGGCTGGCGAAAGGATCTGAGTCCTCGCTCCCACTCCCTTCACCCTGAGGCCCGCCTGACTCCAGGACACCCCTTCTACTCTCGTGTGGCAGAGTCATCGTAACCCAGACAAGGCTGGGCCCAGGATTCCTGGGGCTCGACCCCCAATCTGGTTGTTGTACTTAGGACAGGGCTCGGGTGTCTCCACTCCGGGACACTCTCTCTACTCCGGACGCTTCCCTGACCCAATGATCATCGCATATAGTTCAAAGCAAACACAAGTTATTAAACAGCAAGTCATTAAAAATAAGGAGAAACTGGGGAAAGTGAAAGGAAAAGCCGTCACCCCGCTCTGTGGCACGGGGACCCCAAACAGCTGTGGCTCCAGAGGGTTCCAGCCCCAGCTCCACTCTGCCCCCACACGGCTGCTGCTGGTCTGCCCCCCGTGCGGCTCCCTGGGCTGCTCCTCTCCCCTGAGCTCAGCCCTGGTCAGGCAGCTCCAGATCACGCGGAGCACGGGACCCCCACTGAGTGTAGCATTGGGAGCAGCCTCTGATGGTTTACTGTCTATCCGGCTTGCTTCCTAGAATGAAGACGCATTGAGTGGGGTGAGGACTAGAAAGGACAAGAAGACTCCATTCTGGGGTTCAGGTGGTGGATTCTCCATCTCTTGATGTCATTGAATGAAGACTAGATGCCTTTCTGGAATGTGTTTGCCCAAAAAGTAACTATTGTACTATACAGGAAGCCTATGATATGCAGGGGCTTAGATGAGATGCTCTAAAGGTCTCTTCTGGCCATAAAGTCTACTAATTTTGGAAACACGGAGGCTAGGTCTACACTACCCGCCTGAATCTGCGGATAGAAATCGACCTCTCGGGGATCGATTTATCGCGTCCCAAGGGGACGCGACAATCGATCCCCGAATCGACACTCTTACTCCACCAGCGGAGGTGGGAGTAAGCGCCGTCGACAGAAAGCCGCAGAAGTCGATTTTGCCGCCGTCCTCACAGCGGGGTAAGTCGGCTGCGATACGTCGAATTCAGCTACGCTATTCACGTAGCTGAATTTGCGTATCTTAAATCGACTCCCCCCTGTGGTGTAGATGTACCATAAGTGTAGCGTTGGGAACAGCCTCTGATGTTTTACTGTCTAGCCAGCTTGCTTCCTAGAACGAAGACGCATTGAGTGGGGTGATGCACAGATTGTAGCTCAAACTTTCAAAGTGTCAGGCCAGCAGCAGGACATTAGCACTTCAGGGTTCGGGTGGGTGTGGCAGTGACATCACAAAGGCCTTTTGCAGAACCTCAGCCTATTGGTCAAAGGTGTTTAGGGAGGTGGTGACCTCAGAGAGAGATGCTGACATCAGCCAGGCAGGACAGGGGCGCAGGTCCAGGGAAACCTCAGAGACCCCTGTGGCTTTGTTTCAGCAAGTCTCCTTCTCGAGGTCTCTCTTTGAGGACTGAGAGAGTATTAGGGTTGACGTATGTGAGTGCGAGCAGGAGCCTCTTTCGAGTTTTCTCCTTTCCTTTTACTGATTTTACTAGAAAACAGACGTCCCTGTTTAGAAGGTAAGAGCCTCCAAGAGGTTTTGGAACCTGCTCAGTCTGATCCATCTGGTGCCAACTGAATTCTAGGTATGGAAAACAGTAGTTTAAGGTGGCAGAATTTTATTCCCTCCCTGGGATTTTGTCCCATAGAATCACTGGGGACATTAGGGTTTGTCCTTTTCGTTTTACCTTTTCCTCCATCCCTCCTTCTTTTCTCTTCATCTCCTACTTCTTTTGTCCTTTCTCCTGTTCCCCTCCCACCACCAGGAGTGGTGTGTGTGTGTGTGTTGTTGGGGGTGCTCTTCACCTCCCCTTGTGGGAAGTTCATCCAAAACTGTGGGGTTGAAATAGTGCTTGGACTCCACTGACACTAGATGCTGCTATCGTGTGGCTTAGCATTAGTTTCTGGGATGACTTGGGGCAAGATCTCAACCTCCCCACAACCCACTTCACTGCTTCCAGAATGGCTCCTGCCCCCCCGCTAGAGCCGCCTCCCTGCCCAACCTGGTTGGGGGTGCAGAAGAGGGTTCTGATAACTTGAGCTGTGGTTTGGAGGTGGAACAGCTGTCAAGGGCACTGAGGGGGGAGGTAGCAGGAGCTCACCCTACAAGGACGGGGGTTGGCACTGGAGGTTACTAGAAAGGACAAGAAGACTCCATTCTGGGGTTGAGGAGGTGAATTCATCCCTCAGTGGTGGGCAGGTGCTGGGTGGAAATACTGCTGGTTCCAGGTGCCCTTAATTCCCCCTGATTCCTCGGGGCATTTGAGTCTCTGACAGGTTCTCGTTCCCTTGCAGCAGGAGGACGTCACGGCCAAAGTGATGCACCAGCTCCGCATCATCTGGCACTTGCGCGAGGTGCCTGAGACAGTGCAGGGGCTGTGCCTCTGAGGCCATCAGCAACTCTCGCTCCCTGCTGCAGGTACTGCTCTGGCTCACTGTAAATGGGGAGCTAGTGGAAGGGGAAATGGATCCCCCTGGCACTCACTAAAAGGGAAAGTGGTGGATTCTCCATCTCTTGATGTCATTGAATGAAGACTAGATGCCTTTCTGGAATGTGTGTGCCCAAAAAGTAACAATTGTACTATACAGGAAGCCTATGATATGCAGGGGGTTAGATGAGATGCTCGAAAGGTCTCTTGTGGCCATAAAGTCTACTAATTTTGGAAACACTAAGTGTAGTATTGGGAGCAGCCTCTGATGCTTTACTGTCTAGCCGGCTTGCTTCCTAGAATGAAGACGCATTGAGTGGGGTGATCCACAGAGAGTAGCTCAAACCTTCAAAGTGTCAGGCCAGCAGCAGGACATTAGCACTTCAGGGGAGGGGTGTGTGTGGCAGTGACATCACAAAGGCCTTTTGCAGGACCTCAACCTCTTGGTCAAAGGTGTTAGGGAGGTGGTGACCTCAGAGAGAGATGCTGACATCAGCCAGGCAGGACAGGGGCGCAGGGCCAGGGAAACCTCAGAGACCCCTGTGGCTTTGCCTCAGCAAGTCTCCTTCTCGAGGTCTCTCTTTGAGGACTGAGAGAGTATTAGGGTTCACGTATGTGAGTGCGAGCAGGAGCCTCTTTCGCGTTTTCTCCTTCCTTTTTACTGATTTTACTAGAAAACAGACATCCCTGTTTTCATAGATTCATAGATTCATAGATTCTAGGACTGGAAGGGTCTAGTCCCCTGCCTGCATAGCAGGACCAAATACTGTCTAGACCATCCCTGATAGACATTTATCTAACCTACTCTTAAATATCTCCAGAGATGGAGGTTCCACAACCTCCCTAGGCAGTTTATTCCAGTGTTTACTGAACAAGTTTTCTCCCTCCTCCTTATGACACCCTTTTAGATACCTGAAAACTGGTATCATGTCCCCTCTCAGTCTTCTCTTTTCCAAACTAAACAAACCCAATTCTTTCAGCCTTCCTTCATATGTCATGTTCTCAAGACCTTTAATCATTCTTGTTGCTCTTCTCTGGACCCTCTCCAATTTCTCCACATCTTCCTTGAAATGTGGTGCCCAGAACTGGACACAATACTCCAGTTGAGGCCTAACCAGCGCAGAGTGGAGCATAAGAATGACTTCTTATGTCTTGCTCACAACACACCTGTTAATGCATCCCAGAATCATGTTTGCTTTTTTTGCAACAGCATCACACTGTTGACTCATATTTAGCTTGTGGTCCACTATAACGCCTAGATCCCTTTCTGCCGTACTCCTTCCTAGACAGTCTCTTCCCATTCTGTATGTGTCTTTGTTAACAGGTCATCCTATTTACCTCAGACCATTTCTCCAATTTGTCCAGATCATTTTGAATTATGACCCTATCCTCCAAAGCAGTTGCAATCCCTCCCAGTTTGGTATCATCTGCAAATTTAATAAGCGTACTTTCTATGCCAATATCTAAGTCGTTGAGGAAGATATTGAACAGAGCCGGTCCCAAAACAGACCCCTGCAGAACCCCACTTGTTATACCTTTCCAGCAGGATTGGGAACCATTAATAACTACTCTCTGAGTACGGTTATCCAGCCAGTTATGCATCCACCTTATAGTAGCCCCATCTAAGTTGTATTTGCCTAGTTTATCGATAAGAATAGCATGCGAGACCCTATCAAATGCCTTACTGAAGTCTAGGTATACCACATCCACCGCTTCTCCCTTATCCACAAAACTCGTTATCCTAGCAAAGAAAGCTATCAGATTGGTTTGACATGATTTGTTCTTTAAAAATCCAAGCTGGCTATTCCCTATCACCTTATCACCTTCCAAGTGTTTGCAGATGATTTCCTTGATTACTTGCTCCATTATCCCCCGACACTGTCCCCAGAACAGCCCATTCCCTCAGCAGCGCAGGAACCAGGCAGAGGCAGGAACTGGCTTTTCCTCTCTCTGCCCCTCCCCTCTCCCAGGAAAGTCACTGCCCTGGGGGGCTGCAGGGAATGGAGCTGGGCAAGGCTGGGTGCCCGGAACCTCCCTCCCCACTGATTGCTCCAGCTGCCCCATCCAGTCTCTCCCCTCTCCCTCCTGTATGAAGAGCCGGTCACTGTCCTGCATTCCCGTGGGTGTTTCCTCGCCAATAGCTAAAGCCACTGCTAACGGGGGTGAGCCTGGGGGCGCTGGGGCAGCAGCTCTGCGCCGCGCAGACACTCGGGGCAGAGATGGGGGGAGCAGGAGCCATTTCTGCAGAGTCACTTTCCAGCCAGGCCCCAGCACTTACCCCAGATCTCTCGTATCACCTGCAGTCTCTGGCTCAGGAGCTGATACCAGCAGAGCCCAGGGGGGTGGGGGGGGAGGGTGTAAACTATTTCCCTGAATCAAGGGATCTAGGAGTTATAGTGGACCACAAGCTAAATATGAGTCAACAGTGTGATGCTGTTGCAAAAAAAGCAAACATGATTCTGGGATGTATTAACAGGAGTGTTGTGAGCAAGACACGAGAAGTCATCCATCCACTCTATTCTGCTCTGGTTAGGCCTCAGCTGGAGTATTGTGTCCAGTTCTGGGCACCGCATTTTAAAAAAGATGTGGAGAAATTGGAAAGGGTCCAGAGAAGAGCAAAAAGAATGATTAAAGGTCTTGAGAACATGACCTATGAAGGAAGGCTGAAAGAATTGGGTTTGTTTAGTTTGGAAAAGAGAAGACTGAGAGGGGACATGATAGCAGTTTTCAGGTATTTAAAAGGGTGTCATAAGGAGGAGGGAGAAAACTTGTTCACCTTAGCCTCTAAGGACAGAACCAGAAGCAATGGGTTTAAACTGCAGCAAGGGAGGTCTAGGTTGGACATTAGGAAAAAGTTCCTAACTGTCAGGGTGGTTAAACACTGGAATAAATTGCCTAGGGAGGTTGTGGAATCTCCATCTCTGGAGATATTTAAGAGTAGGTTAGATAAATGTCTATCAGGGATGGTCTAGACACTATTTGGTCCTGCCATGCGGGCAGGGGACTGGACTCGATGACCTCTCGAGGTCCCTTCCAGTCCTAGAATCTATGAATCTATGAATCTATAAGTCTCCTTCGGCAGCTTAGTCACCATTTCATCTAGAGCAGAGCTGCGGTACCTGGGCACTGGGCCACCCAGGGCCTTTAACACCACAGCCCTGGGGAGGGAGTGCTGAGATGGACCATCCAGTGAGGAACACAAGTCCTTCTACCCTCCACCACACCCTAGTCTGGAACTGCTGCTGACGGCTCCCTGCACCCGTGGTAACTTTTATCCCCTCTGCCTCCCTCTATCTGGGGGTTTTCCCTTCTGCACCTACCTGGCAGGGCCGGCCACCCCCCACCCCAGTCTGAACCCCTGAGCTTGTCCCAGATTTCTCCCTCTGCCCATCCCTCCCCTCCGATTTCTCCCCTTCAGGGGGATATTCCCTGCCTTTGATTGCAGGGAGCAGATTCTGATGGCGCGTGAGGGCAGCAACTTGCAGATGTTACTGAGCATGTGAGAAGTACATTAGAAGATAAGAACGGTCAGACTGGGTCAGACCAAAGGTCCATCTAGCCCAGTGTCCTGTCTGCTGACAGCGGCCAGTGCCAGGTGCCCCAGAGGGAATGAACAGACAGGAATCATCCAGTGACCCATCCCCTGTCCCCCATTCCCAGCTTCTGACAGACAGAGGTTAGGGACACCATCCCTGCCCATCCCGGCTAACAGCCATTGATGGACCTGTCCTCCATGAACCCATCTAGTTCCCCTTTGATCACAGGACCCTGCTCAGGAACAGTGAAGTTGCAAGTTCTAATAGGAAACAGCTTCTGATACAAGGGCAGCTCCTCTTCCTCCTCCCCTCCCATGGGGATGAGGAGCCCCCACAACTGCCACTCTGCCCCAGCCTCCTTCAACCCATTGCCCCCTTCAGCCTCCCCCCAAATGTCCCCTTCCCCCATCTCCCCCTTCAGCCTCCTCCAACTGCCCCCCATCGCCCTGTTCAGCCTCCCCAAACTGTTCCCTTCCCCGCACCGCACCGCACCTGGTCACCTTCAGCCCCCCGTTGCCCTCTTCAGCCTCCGGCAACTTCCCCGCACTGCCCTGGCTCCACCACTCTCAGGTTCCTTTCCCCACAACCATTTGCTTCCTTACCATAGGAAACAGGGGCAGAAAAGGCTTTTGAAAAAACCTTTTGCAAAGTAAAAATAAAACAAGCCAAACAACCCCCTCCCTTGCTTTGTGCTGGGCGCCCAGCTGTGGGCTTGTTTGTGTGTGAGGGTGGGAGTGTTGTTCTGAGCACACTCTGTTCAGGGAAGGGGTGGAGTTGGCCAAAGGGGCAGGTTGAATCTTTAGCAGAGAATTCCTTTCTCCGTTCTGTTAGCTAAGCGTTGCTGTTAAATGCCAGCCGACGAATGCAGCATTTGAAGCAATCTGACTCTAAATCCCCTGCCCTCTCGGTTGCTGCAGTTCTCACACCCTCTGCTCTTGTGATGTCACCACATGACATGGTGTCTTATTCCCACAGCATCTTGTAGGTTAGACAGGACTTAAGTTTATGAGGTAAAAACTGAAGCATAACTCCTTCCCTTCCCCATTTTGACTTAGGAAAAATAAATCCTGTCCCCTCCCCGAACCCTAGCACAGGCCCACCAGAGCTGCTGCGGCCAGGAGACAGGTGCTTTCTCACCTGGCCCTGAGCTGCTCTGGTGAGAGAGGGCTGCGGGGAGTCCTCTCTCCCTTGGGCAACCTGCTCGCCAAACCCCTCATTCCCAGCCCCACCCCAGAGCCCACACCCCCAGCCGGAGCCCTCACCCCCGTGCACCATAACCCTCTGCCCCAGCCCTGAGCCCCTCATTCCCAGCCCCACCCCCGAGCCCACACCCCCAGCTGGAGTCCGGAACCCCCGGAACTCCAATCCTCTGCCCTACCCCTAACCCCTCATTCCCATCCCAACCCCAGAGACCGCACCCCCAGCTGGACCCCTCACTCCCCTGCACCCAAACCCTCTACCCTAGCCCTGAGCCCCTAATTCCCAGCCCCACTCCAGAGCCCACACCTCCAGCCAGAGCACTCAGCACCCTGCACCCCAACCCTCTCCCCTAGCCCTGAGCCCCTCATTTCCAGACCTCCCCAGAGCCCACACCCCAAACCTCTGCCCCACTTCAGCCCCCTCCCACACTCCGAACCCTTCAGCCTCACCCGTGCCACACACCGTCCATGTGCAGAATGAATTTTGCGATGTGCAGCAATATACAGGTGATGTGTAACATAACAAAATTGCACATAACAAAATTGCACATATTGGTGCACATCACAAAATTCATTCCGCACACGGACATAAAAAATGTGAGGAAACACTGCTCCTGACTTTCAACCTATCTGTGACATCTTGAATTTCATACAGTGACTGATCAGAATAAAGTGCTCTCAAGTGAGCTACAGACCAACACTGGTTCATAGTAATTATTCAGCCAGTATTTTAGAAGACCTCGACCACTAGACGAAATCCTGACCTGCTAAGAGACAATTAATGGAGAGAAGCAGCAAGATTAATCCCATACATTGGATTGGTTGTGACTTATTTGCCTGATTTGAAAAGAGACCAAAAGGACCTGAGTCTCCTTGCTGTTGATAGCCCCCTGCTCGGCCAATCAGCACTGAGACTGTGAGGGGCGGGAGGCTGAGAGGTCTCACCAGATGTCCCAAAGGACGGCCCAGGTCACCATCAGAGGGGATCACTCTCAAATCCAGCCCCACCTCTTTGTGAGGACCTCCCGCAATAAGAGGACCCCCCACCCCATCCACACTCCACACACACCCCTCCTTGGTAGAGGGAGGGAAGCCGGGGAAAGGGGAAGAAGAAGCAAGAGAAGAGGAGAAAGGAGGGAGGAAAGAGGAAAAGGGATAAACCCCAGTGTCCCCAGGGATTCCAAGCGTCAAAGTCCTAGGCAGGAAATCAAATTTGGCCACCTTAAGCCAGTGTTTTCTGGGCCTAGAATGCTGCCTGCACCAGGGGGATCAGACTGAACAGGTTCCAAACCTCTCTGGGCCTCTTACCTTGTAAAAGGGAAGTTTGTTTTTGGCACAATCAATGGTAGGAAAGGAGAAAACTCCACAGAGGTTCCTCCTCATGCTCACATCCATGAATCCTAATTCTCTCTCAGTCCTCGAGGAGAGACCTCGCGAAGGAGACTCGTGGCAGCAAAGCCGGGGGAGTCTCAGAGACTGGCCTGGCCCTGCACTTTTCTCCTGCCCAGCTGATGTCAGGGTCTCTCTGTGAGGTCACCCCCTCCCCACCACCTTTGCCCAATAGGCCGAGTGCCTGCAACAGGCCTTTGTGATGTCACTGCCACCCCACCCCTCCCCTACCCTCCAAGCTGATGTCCTGCCCCTGGCCAGCCTCGTTAGGTGTTTGTTTCCCCTGGATCTAGGGTTGCCAACTTTGTGACCCAACAAAACTGACCACCCTTGTCCCGCCCCATCAAGGACGGAATGCAAGGCTGAGTTCACTCACCAACCCCCTGAAACGTGTCAGTGCCCCAGAGAAAACTGGACCCCTGCTATTGGAACAAGATGCTGGAGATCTGAATGGGAAAGGGAATGTCTGAATTGTCAAGATGGGGAAAGAACAACAATCTACAGCAATGTCATTAACACAAACACACTCCAATCCTGCTCCAGCCGGAAGGGAAATGGGCAGGAATTCCTGCTGTCCAGCAATGGACACACTAACAGCCCCGCACAGCAGTGAGTGGGCCGGGGAGGCTGGTCTGAGAAAACAATGTGAAGTGATAATTCACTGAGAAGAGAATCATAGTGGAGCTGGTGGACTGAAAGCAGTAACATCAAACCCCTGTGTAGCTAGCGGAAATGAACACAAACACTCCCTTGTATCTGAACAGATGGTTAGTTTTACCCTTGGTAAACTACAAGGCTAAAGGGATGGGCGGTGGCACCAGATCTAAAGAATGAAACACAACACAATCATCATCGTTATGCTCATCGTTGCCCCTTTATTCTTCTGCTGTCTCGCTCCAACCACCGTGGCCCTCTGTCGGTTCAGTGAGAGTGCCACACTCATTGCTTCTGACACACAAAGATTCACACACACACCTTGCACGCAAAACCTCACCAAGGAGACACATGCATCTCCTGGTTCCCTGCACCCCTGCTGTACAGAATCCAGTCCCACGGAAAGCTTGTGGGGCCCAGAGCTGGCAGGGAGTCCGGTGCTGGAGTATTTAACCTACAGTGACGGCACTCGGAGGAAAGATGCTGAACGAGTGCCAGTTAAACATTGGGAGCTCAGGTTCCAGTCCCCTCACAGCTCAGTCCATCGCTCTAGGCAAGGGGCACATCTGAATTCTCAGCTGGCTCAGTCTAGCTGCGTAGTTCTTGTTTACACCCAGTCAGGTCTGAGGCCTGTTTCGCACCCTGTGTTTGAGGAGACCGTCAGAAACCACTCTCTGCAATAGCAAATGCAGGCGGCCGTGTTATTGCTCCTG
Organism: Chrysemys picta bellii; assembly: GCF_011386835.1. Classification (NCBI taxonomy): domain Eukaryota; kingdom Metazoa; phylum Chordata; order Testudines; family Emydidae; genus Chrysemys; species Chrysemys picta. The sequence goes on along the minus strand of NC_088807.1, from coordinate 16,296,766 downwards.
CCCCAGCACAGACAGACAACGAGGGAAATGGTCTATATTTGAGGGTGGGACTCCCTGCCCTTGGCCAAAGACCAGCACCTCTCTTTGACCTGTCCCTCCTGAAGCGTTTCTTTCAGCAGGGAGCCCTAGAGCTCAGTGGCTGGAGCGCTGCGTTTGTCACTGACGCTTGGGGAGCTCCAATATCACTGGGCTCCTCTGCCAGCAAGTCAAACGAAAGGAAGGATTTCCTCATGTGACAATCCTGGGCTTGTGTGAGGGGGTGTCCACACTGCACACTGAGCCTGTCTCTGTGTGGCCTGGGCTTGGTGACTTGTGTTGCCAATCCGGTGTTTGAGCATCCAGACTGCAGTGGAAACTCAGGCCTCAGGCAGTGTCTATCCTACCGCAGTAAGTCGTCCTAAGTGACGCTGCTCCAGCTACGTGAATAACACAGCTGGATTCGACGTCGCTTAGGTCGACTTACTGCTGTGTCTACTCTGTGCTGGGCCGACGGGAGACTTACCTTACTCCTGGCGTTCCCGGTGTAGTCCCCGAGTCTCCCGGAGAGCGCTCCACTGTCGATTTAGTGGGTCTTCACTAGACCCCCACTAAATCGACCCCCGGGGGATCGATCGCAGCAGACAGCCTCACAGCTGTGCTGCGCATCCAACCTGCACTACTCAGCCCCGAGTCAGAAATTCAGCTCCTGTGGGGTGTGGCCCCCTCCTCAGCTCCCCGAGTCCCCAGTGATTTCTGCCATCACTTGTCTCCAGCCTGTTTGTGTCCATACGCTCCCCGCAGGGAGGCTGTGAGTGGTCTAGTTACAAGCTCTGGTTGCTCAGGCCTGTCAGGGAAGGCGAGCTCCGGGGAACATTGACACTGGAGATCCCTCAGAGGAAGCACAGGCCGTGGGTATAATAGGCGGGGAGGCTAAGCCTCCCCTGGCACAGCCGCCGACCAGGCCCCAGATGCCTGGGCCCCGGTGGCCCCTCCTGTGCTCCATCTCTTCCTGTATCTGCTTAGCTCCTTCTCCCAGCCCCCATCGCCCACCGCTGCCTGGCTGAGTTCCCCCTCTCCTGCACTACACCCCCGCTCTGTGGGGTCCCTTCCGCTCACCGTGGGCCTCCTCTCCTCCACTCCCTCCCCATGGGTCAGTCCTGGGGCTGGTTTTATTCAACATCTTCATTAATGATCTGGATGATGGGATGGATTGCACCCTCAGCAAGTTCGCAGATGACACTAAGCTGGGGGGAGAGGTAGATACCCTGGAGGGTAGGGATAGGGTCCAGAGTGACCTACACAAATTGGGATTGGGCCAAAAAAAATCTGATGAGGTTCAACAAGAACAAGTGCAGAGTCCTGCATTTTGGACGGAAGAATCCCATGCCCCGCTACAGGCTGGGGACTGACTGGCTAAGCAGCAGTTCTGCAGAAAGGGACGTGAGGATTACAATGCACTGGTGAGGCCACACCTGGAGTATTGTGTCCAGTTTGGGGCCCCTCACTACAGAAAGGATGTGGACAAATTGGAGAGAGTCCAGCGGAGGGGAAGGAAAATGATTAGGGGGCTGGGGCATATGACGTATGAGGATTGGCTGAGGGAACTGGGCTTATTTAGTCTACAGAAGAGAAGAGTGAGGGGGGATTTGATAGCTGCTTTCAACTACCTGAAAGGGGGGTTCCAAAGAGGATGGAGCTCAGCTGTTCTCAGTGGTGGCAGATGACAGAACAAGGAGCAATGGTCTCAAGTTGCAGTGGGGGAGGTCTAGATTGTATATTAGGAAACACTATTTCCTAATAGGAGGGTGGTGAAGCACTGGACTGGGTTCCCTAGGGAGGTGGTGGAATCTCCATCCTTAGAGGTTTTTAAGGTCAGGCTCGACAAAGCCCTGGCTGGGATGATTTAGTTGGGGATTGGTCCTGCCATGAGCAGGGGGTTGGACAAGATACCTCCTGAGATCCCTTCCAACCCTGATATCCTATGATTCTACCAGTCCTTTGTCCATCCCCTAAGTAGGCACCGACTTCCCCTCTGGCCAGGGGGTGCTCAACTCCCGCTCTGCCCCAGGCCCCGCCCCCACTCCACCCCTTTCCCCAAGGCCCCTGCCCCTTCCCCCGAGCCTGCCATGCCCTCGCTCCTCCCCCCTCCTCACCAGAGCCTCCTGCGCACTGCAAAACAGCTGATTGTGGTGGGTGGGAGGAGTGGGGAGGGAGTGGGGGGCGATGATTGGCGGGGCTGGCGGTGGGCGAGAGGTGCTGGGGGCTGGAGGGGGGTAGTGGATGGGGGGCTGCTGACATATTCCTGTGGCTCTTTGGCAATGTTCATTGGTAAATTCTGGCTCCTTCTCAGGCTCAGGTTGGCCACCCCTGTCCTAGGGACTGGTGGGGGCCAGCGTTGCAACAGTCACTTCTCAACGGTCCGTTTTGATTTGAATGTGGGCATCTTTCACTTCCCCGTCTGCGTCAGCCTTCCACGTTCTCTGGAGGCAGATTTCCATTATTTGATCTTTCAGCAGACGAGTATGGGTGAATTTCCATGGATAGAACCTAAAGGGAAGATAACAAAACTCGTGTAGAATTTAGATTGATATCTCCATAAATAGTATTTCCCTTGGAGTTGCCTCAATACACTCCTTGCCTTCAAGTTGTGAATGTAAACCTTTTGTCTCATGTAATGATTGGCTAATGTATGTGTATTGAGACAATATCTATCTCAGAATTTACATGACTGAAACACACATAAATGAGATCAAATAATGCAGAAGAAAGAAATCTTAAGCTATTGAAAGTGATACGGCTCCACTCCCATCCCCTGGCTGTCATCTTGGCAGTTCTCTCAGAAATAATGTCATGGAGATAGACTTCAAAACTCTCTACAAATTCTACTATGCCCCCATTGGGCTATATACAATAGATGTGTAAATTCCCCCCTGCAATTCCTTTCCAGGAACGGGGTTCAAATAAACTGTAGCCTACATTGGTCATGGGTCTCGGTGTGATTTCTTTGTTATTGTGTTGGTGGCCCAACTTCTGATTTGATGTTATAAATAGTGTGGAAAATTCTTCATTTAAAGTTTACTGGTTATTTTCCCCATGCTAATAAATTCCAGATATTGAAATAGTTGAGAATAAGTCAACATATTTGCAGCTGCAAATCCATCCTTCCAGACCCTCAAACCTTCTCGATGACAATCTTTTGTTCCTTTTCCTGGGTTCTCTGGGAACAGAGGTTTATTGGTTTTCAGCTTGGCCCCATCTGTTCCCAGAGTCCCAACATTCTGTGCACAAAGGAGTGGGGTTAATAATGAAACAGTTTTGCAACTAGACCCAGGCAATGACCAAAGAAAATAGAAATTGACCTTTGGTATTTCCATGTCTGCCCAGTGGCAGAGGAGGCGTGAGATGCATGGGGTGAGAGTCAGGCTAGGAAATGTAGCCAGCGACTGTGTGAGGATGGGAGGAATTACAGATCTGGTGGATGGAGGTTTCCTGATAGAGACCAAAAGGGGAGAACCTGTGATGTGCTCTGTCCAAGGAAGGTTATGAGAAAGAGGGAACAGGGATCCTGGTGCCTCTCCCCAAGGAAACCTCAGACAAAGCATCTCCTCTTGGACAGGAGCAGCAACCTTCACACTAGCAGTTACAGCCATCTTTAGGTTCATAAATTCATAGTTTCAAAGGCTCTAAGGCCAGCCCTGATCATCTAGTCTGACCCCCTGCATAACACAGGGTTATGAGTTCAATCCTTGAGGGGGCCATTTAGGGATCTGGGGCAAAAATCTGTCAGGAACGGTACTTGGTCCTGCTGTGAAGGCAGGGGACAGGACTCGATGACCTTTCAAGGTCCCTTCCAGCTCTGTGAGATAGGTATATTTCCATATTAATTAATGCAGCTCTCTCCCCAGTACAGACCTGGCTGGGGGCAGCAGCAGCCCAGGTACCACCGTCCCTGCCGCAGCCCCCGGACTCCAAATGCCCTGCACCGGACACAGCTGCTCCCCACCCTTCCCTGGTGTAATGGTCAGCATGCAGGAGTCTGACTCCTACCATCTCACTTCAACTCTCCATGGGACCACTGGGTACCCTGTTGGCTTGTGGCCAAGCCCTGGGAGCTCTGCTTCCTTCTATTGAGTTGTGCAAGAGCAAGTCTTTCCCCTCCTGCCGGGTGACTAGCGCCCACTGGTGCCAAGTCCTCGCTCTGGCTGGTTTGTCGGAATAGCCGCAATGGGCCGGGCCCTAGAACTTGACACCCTGGCTAGAGATGCTGCAGTCCTGAGGGTTGTGATTCTCGCAGCTTCACCAGATGCCCACAAGCTTGGCCCTTGCACTTGCTGCCGCGCTTTGACTCTTGCCCACATGGCGCATAACGAAAGGAGGCCCAGGCCCAGGGTTGATAGGCAGGAGGGAGGAAGAGCCCCAGGCTGGAGCCCAGCACACTCTCCTCCTCCGGGCTCCTAGAGCAGAGGCGGCTGGTGCTGACAACTCCAAGGGAAGGCTTAAAAGCCACAGAGCAACCGAGGGTGGGGCAAGAGGAGGGGAGGACCGTGCCTGCGCGTGAGCTGCAGACAGCAACAAAGACACCAGCCAGCCTGCTCCCTGGCACACCAGACACCCACTGAAAGGCCATCCACACACCAGCATGGGGGGCAGCTGCTGATGCTCTGTGGCCAACATCAGAAGATGGTAGGAGAGCAGGGCCAGCCCCGCTGCTGGGGCCTCTTACCATTCTCGCTCCAAGGTTGCTCATTCCCCAGTGGGGCAGGAGATGTTCCCCAGCTGGTGAGAAGCAGAGAAACAGCCGGGCTCCAAAGGTGCTATTTAGCAGCCCCCTCAAGCAGCGGGACAGGCGCACATTTGGAAGAGGGAAACTGCTCTGCACACTAGCCTGGGCATCCGCCCATTTTCTTTGGCAAGTCAGGAATGGCAAAGGCTAGCCTGGAAGCAACTAAGGCTCACGCTCTAGCCTTTGTGATGCCCTAGGCCCCAATCAGGGGCGGCTCTAGGCACCAGCAAAGCAAGCACATGCTTGGGGCAGCCTATTTGCAGGGGCGGCAGGGATCCAGCATGGGAGCTGAGAACTAACAGGGGGCCCTGGGAGCTGTAGTTCCTTGGTTAACTCCCATTTATCTAGGTTTCTCAGTTGGTGCCCATCACCACAGTATCTGAGGGTAAAGTATCTGAGTGTCATTTGTCCTGTGGGGAGGCAATCTCTGTTCCCCTGTAACAAGAGACTGACTTTTTTGTTCTAATTCAATAGAAAGGTGCACAAGTGATAGTGAGCAGGGGCTTGTTTACACTAGAAAGTTGTAGTGCTTGAGCTCTACTAGTATAGTTGAAGCAGTACAACCCCCCTAGTATGGGGACAGTCCTATCAGTATAACGGTGCTTTAGACCAGTACAGTGAGGGGAATAAGCTATATTGGTGTAAGACACTTGCATGAGGATATAACTGTGTGCACAGTAGAAGTTGTGCTGGGACAACTATTAAGGGAGATGTAAATAAATGCATCCCGACCCAAAATAGTTCTAGAACTACCAAGAACTGTGTGCAGACCAGGCCTTTAAATGTTAGGAAACACCAGAATGAAGGTTGCTTGTACCACCTTAGCACGGTGTCGTTGTGCGTATGTCTTATGATACAGACTCCCAGGTGTGGCCTTGGGGTCAGTTCCCTTCCCCTTTCTGCATCAGTTTCCTCCAAACTACCAGGGGAAGTGGTGGTTTCTCCATCTCTTGATGTCTTCCAATGAAGACTAGATTCCTTTCTGGAGTGTGCTTTGGTCCAAAACTAGCCACTGTGCTATACAAGAGGTCTGTGATATCTAGCCACTGTGCTATACAAGATGCTATGCAAGCGGCGGGGGGCAGGAGGTGTCAGATTATATGATCTAATGGTGTCTTCTGGCCTTAAAGTCTAGAAATCTCTGAAAACCGGAGTGTGGCACATTGAGCAACCTCTGATGTTTTTATTAGTAGCCTGATTGATCCCCAGAGCTAAGAGTGAGTGTGTGTGTGTGTGTGTGTGTGTGTGTGTGTGTGTGTGTGTGGCGGGGGGGCGGGGCGATACAGGGGTCGCCGCTCAAACATGGAAAGGGGCTGGCAGGAGCAGGACATTAGCCCCACAGGGCAGGGCTGGGTGTGGCAGTGACATCACAAGGGCCTTTTGCAGCACCTCGGCTGATTGGTGAAAAGAAGTTGGGAGGCGGTGACCTCACAGAGAGTCCATGGCAACGGGCAGGCAGGACAGGCTGCAGGGCAGGGGCAATCTCAGAGACCCCCCTTGGTTTGCTGCAGCCAGTCTCCTTCCCGAGGTCTCCCCTTGAGGCCTGAGGGAGAATTCAGGTTCAGGTACGTGAGCGCGAGGAGGAGCCTCTTCGGAGTTTCCCCCTTTCCCACTAGTGATTTAGCTGGAAAACAGCCGTCCCTGTGGAGTAGGTCAGAGCCTCAGAGCGGTTTGGAACCTGTTCAGCCTGAGCCATCTGGTGCCGGCCAAATTCTAGGCATGGAAAACACTAGGTTAAGGTGGGAGAATTTTCCCCCCACTGAGGACTTTGTCCCTTAGAGTCACTGGGGACATAGGGGTTTGTGTCTCTTCTGTTTTCCCTTTTCCCTTCTTCCCTCCCTCCACAGGCGAGGAGGGGGATGCTCTCCAGCCCTCATTGTGGGAGACCCTCACAAAGCCATGGGACAGGAAGAGTGCTCTGACAGAGATCCCCACTGGTGAGCTGGGCCATCCTTTGGGCCATGTGGTGAGACCCCTCAGCCTCCCGCCCCGCAGAGTCTCAATTCTGATTGCCTGAGCTGGGGGCTAAAGCTGGACCCTTTCTACTCCATCAGTTTACCTGACAGCTTAGAGAGTTAAACAGGCTGTAGGTCTCCTCCTGCAGCAACAGAACGGGCCTGTCCCAAGAGCCCCTCCTTGCCACTGAGTCCTGATGGCCTTTGATGAGGGCCAGGTGCCTGACAGACAATCATCTGCCCTACATGGGCTCTTTGCTTTTAAATTACCTTCCCATACGTAGCCTGGGCCCAGACTCCACTTAAAGGACCAGCAACCCCATGACACCTCTGCACTGACATTCGTTCGTCTACATGGAGCTATTTATCGAGGTTTCTCAGTTGGTGCCCATCACCACAGTATCTGAGGGCCAAGTATCTAAGTGTCATTTGTCCTGTGGGGAGGCAATCTCTGTTCCTCCGTAACAAGAGACTGACTTTTTTGTTCTAATTCAATATAAAGGTGCACGAGTGATAGTGAGCAGGGGCTTATTTACACTAGAAAGTTCATAGAATCATAGAATCATAGAATATCAGAGTTGGAAGGGACCTCAAGAGGTCATCTAGTCCAACCCCCTGCTCAAAGCAGGACCAATTCCCAGCTAAATCATCCCAGCCAGGGCTTTGTCAAGCCGGGCCTTAAAAACCTCCAAGGAAGGAGACTCCACCACCTCCCTAGGTAACGCATTCCAGTGTTTCACCACCCTCCTAGTGAAATAGTTTTTCCTGATATCCAACCTGGACTTCCCCCACCGCAACTTGAGACCATTGCTCCTTGTTCTGTCATCTGCCACCACTGAGAACAGACGAGCTCCATCCTCTTTGGAACCCCCCTTCAGGTAGTTGAAGGCTGCTATCAAATCCCCCCTCATTCTTCTCTTCTGGAGACTAAACAATCCCAGTTCTCTCAGCCTCTCCTCATAAGTCATATGCTCCAGACCCCTAATCATTTTTGTTGCCCTCCGCTGGACTCTTTCCAATTTTTCCACATCCTTCTTGTGGTGTGGGGCCCAAAACTGGACACAGTACTCCAGATGAGGCCTCACCAATGTCGAATAAAGGGGAACGATCACGTTCCTCGATCTGCTGGCAATGCCCCTACTTATACAGCCCAAAATGCCGTTAGCCTTCTTGGCAACAAGAGCACACTGTTGACTCATATCCAGCTTCTCGTCCACTGTGACCCCTAGGTCCTTTTCAGCAGAACTGCTACCTAGCCATTCGGTCCCTAGTCTGTAGCAGTGCATGGGATTCTTCCGTCCTAAGTGCAGGACTCTGCACTTGTCCTTGTTGAACCTCATCAGGTTTTTTTCTGCCCAATCCTCTAATTTGTCTAGGTCCCTCTGTATCCGATCCCTACCCTCTAGTGTATCTACCACACCTCCTAGTTTAGTGTCATCTGCAAACTTGCTGAGAGTGCAGTCCACACCATCCTCCAGATCATTAATAAAGATATTAAACAAAACCGGACCCAGGACCGACCCTTGGGGCACTCCACTTGAAACCGGCTGCCAACTAGACATGGAGCCATTGATCACTACCCGTTGAGCCCGACGATCTAGCCAGCTTTCTATCCACCTTACAGTCCATTCATCCAGCCCATACTTCTTTAACTTGGTGGCAAGAATACTGTGGGAGACAGTATCAAAAGCTTTGCTAAAGTCAAGAAATAACACATCCACTGCTTTCCCCTCATCCACAGAGCCAGTTATCTCATCATAGAAGGCAATTAGGTTAGTCAGGCACGACTTCCCCTTCGTGAATCCATGCTGACTGTTCCTGATCACTTTCCTTTCCTCTAAATGTTTCATAATTGATTCCTTGAGGACCTGCTCCATAATTTTTCCAGGGACTGAGGTGAGGCTGACTGGCCTGTAGTTCCCCGGATCCTCCTTCCCTTTTTTAAAGATGGGCACTACATTAGCCTTTTTCCAGTCATCTAGGACCTCCCCCGATCGCCATGAGTTTTCAAAAATAATGGCTAATGGCTCTGCAATCTCACCCGCCAACTACTTTAGCACCCTCGGATGCAGCGCATCCGGCCCCATGGACTTGTGCACGTCCAGTTTTTCTAAATAGTCCCGAACCACTTCTTTCTCCACAGAGGGCTGGTCACCTTCTTCAAGTTGTAGTGCTTGAGCTCTACTAGTATAGTTCAAGCAGTACAACCCCCCTAGTATAGGGACACTCATATCAGTATAACGGTGCTTTAGACCAGTACAGTGAGGGGAATAAGCTATATTGGTGTAAGACACTTGTATGAGGATATAACCTTGTGCACAGTAGAAGTTGTGCTGGGACAACTATTAAGGGAGATGTAAATAAATGCATCCCTACCCAAAATAGTTCTAGAACTACCAAGAACTGTGTGCAGACCAGGCCTTTAAACGTTAGGAAACACCAGAATGAAGGTTGCTTGTACGACCTTAGCACGGTGTTGTTGTGCGTATGTCTTATGCAGGGGCGGCTCTAGGCACCAGCAAAGCAAGCACATGCTTGGGGCAGCCCATTTGCAGGGGCGGCAGGGATCCAGCATGGGAGCTGAGAACCAACAGGGGTCCCTGGGAGCTGTAGTTCCTTGGTTAGCTCCCTGCCTATAGAGCCAGCCCTGGAGCAGGGAAAGAACTACATTTCCCAGCATTCCCTTGGCCACTACCAACAGGAAAGAGGGGGAGGGAGGGAGGTACCTGAGACCTCATGCTGCAGTGAATGGAGAGCTGCATTGTGAATAGGGATTCCATATTTTAACATTCCAAAAATAGGACACTCCATGGAGAGGGAGGGTAGCCCCAACCTGCCACCATCCACTCCGACTGCCCCCACAGAAACCCCAACCTATCCAACCCCCCTGCTCCAACTGCCCCACAGGACCCCACCCCCTATCTAAGCCCCACTGGTCCTTGTCCCCAACTGCCCCCTCCTGAGACTCCCCCCCAACTTCTCCCCTAGGACCCCACCCCCTACCTGTCCCCTGACAAACTCTTGGGACTCCCGTGCCTATCCAACTGCTGACTGCCCCCCCGACCCCCTGACCCATCTAACCCCCCCCTTCTCCCTGCCCCTGACTGCCCCCCTCTCGAACCGCCGCCCCATCCAACTCCCCCTGCTCCCTGTCCCTTGACTGCTCCCCCCGGAACCCGCTACCCGTTCTCCAACCCCCCAGCCCCCTTACCATGCCACTCAGACCAGCATATATGCTGCCGTGCCCCCACGCGGAGCCACAGTCCCCTTCCCCCCCCCCCCCCCCCCGAGCACCTGCCTTCCAGATTTGAACACCTCAAAATTCAGGCGTGCTCAAGCTCAGTTTGGGCAGCTGTTACTTCATTTCTCCCAAATCAAATATACTGATCCACTGTAACTTGCTGTAGAAAAAGTAGGATAAAATTGAGCAAGAAATGCTTCCCAGTGGTTATTAGGACTGGAATTGCTATTTTCAACAGCCATTGCTGTTTGTTTGTTTGTTTGTTTGTTTGTTTGTTTGTTTGTTTGTTTGTTTGTTTGTTTGTTTAAAAGGAAGACATTGATATTGCATTGGCAAATTCCCCATAGAAAGAAAGAGTGGAACAAAAGAATAATAAAGGGACCTCAACTTTTCCTCATTTATGTAGGACAGTCTTATAATATGCATCCAGATATCCTCCAATCACACAAGCTGAAAATTGTTCCACTTTACTGCAGTTCTTTAATCATATGGGAACCAATCCTGTCTGTGTTCTGTGCACATCCAAAATTCCTGCGGAATGACCCGCCCTGGGAGCGAGTTACCAGTCACCCAGGGCTGTGGCGGAAGGAGGGTGCAGGTGGGGGGGGGGGGGAACCCAGGGCTGGGGCGGCAGGAGGTGTGTGTGTGGGGCAATGGTGGGGGGAGTAGGGGGGAACCCAGAGCTGGGGCAGCAGGGTGTGTGGGTGGGAGGGTGAGAGCCCAGGGCTGGGGTGGCAGGGGGGTGCAGGTCAGGGGGGGAGAGCCCAGGGCTGGGGCGGCAGAAGGTGTGTGTGTGGGACAATGGCGGGGGGATACGGGGGAGCGCAGAGCTGGGGCAGCAGGGAGGTGTGTGGGGGGAGAGCCCAGCACTGGGGAGGCAGAGAGGTGTGGATTGTGGGGGGGAGAACCCAGGGCTGGGACAGCAGGGGGGTGCGGGTGGTGGGGGAGAGTCCAGGATTGGGGCGGCAGGGGGGTGCAGCGAGGAGCCCAGGGCTGGGACAGGGGGCAGCCAAAACTTTTTTTGCTTGGGGCAGCAAAAAACCTAGAGCCGGCCCTGGCCCCAATTCCGTCCTGGGGCTCTAGCTGAAACCAGAGCATGGGCCTGAGCGGCCAAGAAGAGGTTCCAGGACTGAAGAAAGCAGGAATTTCGACACAAAGGGAAAACTAAGCAAGCACAACCACGAAGGGACTTGACCCCTCAATTGCCTGATCTAAAGTCAGCTGCATTCACCCTTAGGCCACAGGGGAAAAGCCTCGCCAAAGCCTTCTTTAGAAAAGGGGGATGGACACTGTTTCTCGGGTCATCTACTGAGGGGCAGAGACTCTCTGGGCACAAGAAGTCGAGTTCCCAGAGAGTTGTGGCGCCACGTGCAGGACTTTGGCAGGGAGGCTTCAGCATGGGGGATTGGGATGCAGCTGGCTGTCTAGGTGCCATTTAGTGGCCCCACGGCACAGAGGGAGGTCGAGGAAAAGGAATCTTGCTGGTAGGCAGTGGCCGTGGAGAAAAAGAGGAAGGGTACCGAGCAGGAGCCATTTCTCTCACACATATATCTTGATCCTAGACATCAACCCCCACTGTCAGCAGAGGACAAAGTCAAGGCAAAATTTCATGACACCAAAAAGTGGATGAAGATGGAAATGCTTGAGTCAGAAATAATGATGTCAGAGAATCAATGTCAGACACGTCTGAAACTGAAAGATGAATTGGAATGTCTTCTGAACGCTTGTGAAATCTCTAAAAAGGAAGCGATATCTGGATGATGGAAAGCTCAAAAAAGGATTGGGCCAATTCCTGATTCATTCACAGATGGGCCACGTCTCCATAAGAAAGAAAACATATTGAACTACTGGGAACAGCTGAAAAATGTCACGCCCACGCTAAATCAACTAGCAAAATTCATACCGGCAGTTCCATAACACAAGTGAGCGTCAAAAGACAATTTCCGGGCCTCCAATGTGTCCTTTCACTGCAGAGGTCCTGTATGACAAAGCAAATGTTTAAATATGGTTTTTTAGGTTTCTCAAACAGACTGTTTAGGAAAAAATAATCATGTATATTTGACAACACAAAAACACTAGGGAAACTCATGTAAAGTTAAAGTTACCAAATAAAGAAATAATCAAAAATCCAAACAGTTTGCAATATTGATCCTGCCTGCCCACCGGCGTGGGGCTGCCCCACACCCCCCAGCCCACTGCGGCCGGGACTCCTCTGGCCCAGGGGGGCTGGCCGGTCAGCGGGGTTAACTGGCAAGGTCCGGTTAACCGGGAAGCAAACCAGTAAACCCAGTACTTCCTGGTTCACCTTTGATATCCCTGGTTTGACCATGTCTAGGGAAAAAGATTCCCAGTGGCTGCTGGGCGGGGCAGCCCCTCCCAATCTCCTACCCCATGGGCTGGGGGAGCAGCCATTGTATCTCTGCCCATCCCCCTCCCTCCTCCTGCCCTCTGGCTCTGCCCTCCCCAGCCAGTCCCTGCTTGCTCCATAGTCTCCCTCCAGCTCCCCCACAGCCCCTCCCCCACAGCCCCCCTTTTCTTCCCTTTATCGGACACTCAGAGTTTCCCTCTAGTCCAGCTCTGCTCCCCTGAGCCCCAGAATTCTCCCCCTGCCCCGATACCTGTGTGTTCCCCCAGCCTCCCTCCAGCGCCCCATATCCCCCAGCCCCCTCCCGCCCCCTGCATCCCTGTTCCCCAATTCCTGCCCTCTCCCACATCCCCAGTCACCCCCTCCCGCACCCTCCCATATCCCTGTTCACCCCCCTCCCACATCCCTGTTCCCCAATTCCCGCCCCCTCCCACATCCCTGCTCACCCCCCTCCCACATCCCTGTTCCCCAATTCCTGCCCCCTCCCACATCGCTGCTCAACCCCCTCCCACATCCCTGTTCCCCAATTCCTACCCCCTCCCAGATCCCTGGTCACACCCCTCCCACCCCCTCCCACATTCCTGTTCCCCAATTCCTACCCCCTCCCACATCCCCGGTCACCCCCCTCCTGCCCCCTCCCACATCCTTGCTCACCCCTCTCCCACATCCCTGTTCCCCAATTCCTACCCCCTCCCACATCCCCGGTCACCCCCCTCCCGCCCTCTACCACATTCCCCTTCCCCCTCCTGCCCCCTCCAACATCCCTGCTCACCCCCCTCCCACATCCCTGTTCCCCAATTCCTGCCCCCTCCCTCATCCCCCATCACTCCTCTCCCGCCCCCTCCCACATCACCCTTCCTCCTCCCCCTTCCTGCCCCCTCCCACATCCCTGCTCACCCCGCTCCTGCATCCCTGTTCCCCAATTCTTGCCCCCTCCCACAACCCTTCCCCCTCCCCCCGGCTCCCCACATGTCGCTGCCCCTCCCCTACCCCCTGCAAACCCTGGGCGCTGCAGCCGCTTCCCTCTGCCCGAGGCCGGGACTCGCCCCGCTGGGAGCAGCCTGGGCCCCCCGCCCCGCACAGGCTGCACCGGGAGCAGCTCCCTGCGGGGGGCAGGTCTCCCCTTCTCCCCACGTGGGGCACTGCCGGCGGGGCTCGGGGTCCCAGTCAGGGGGGCCGGGCCGGGGTCTCTACCCGGGGAGAGTCTCGGGGGGGGCAGCGGGAATGTCCCTCCCCCGCCCGCAGCCAGGACTCGGGGGGCCACAGCGGCAGCAGCCGAGGCCTGGGGGGCTGGCAAGGCAGTGCCCGCAATTCACTCCTGCTGCTGGGCTGGGCCCCGGCTCGCTCCGCCCGGCGCCTCCTGGGCCCTGGCGAGCTGGAGTCCCTGGGTCTGGCCGGGGGGTCTGGTGCCACCCCACTACCCCACCCACAGCCCCATGGGGCTTCCCCCCACAAGCCCCCAGGCCCCAGTGTGGCCCACCACTCCACAATCCCCCACCGACTGTCCTCCTCGCCCCAAGCCAGGGTGCAGCCACCCCACCCAGCTGTGCCACCCGACAGCCCCACCTCCCACAGCCCCCCACAGCCGTGCTGTGTCCCCCTGGGGGCAGCCATGCTGCTGCCCCTCACTACCTCCCAGCCCAACAGCCACAGCCATGCCATTGACCCAAGCCCCCAATCCAAGTCCCCTATAGCCTCTCTCTCCCCCAGGCCCCTCCCAGACCCAGGCCCCATCCGTACAACCCAATTGCCCCCTGCCAACAACCCCCCTCTCCTCTCCCACAGCACCGATCCATCCCCTACCCTCCCACACCACACAGACCCCTCCACCTCCCAGCTGTGCCACCCCCCCCACCCTGAGCCAGACCATCCACCCCGTCAGACACCCTCCCCTGCTGGTGCACCAAGGTCTCCCCAAAACCGACAACAGCTATGAATTAAAACCCCACAGTGTTTGTTGGGGCTACTGGAGCCGTGGGACTACCTGGAGATGCTGAAATCTCACTCTTGTCTCTCTCCTCCTGCCCCCATCTTCAAGCCAGGCACTGGGCAGTTCAGTGGTGAAGTGATGAACTGATGATCATCAGTTTGTTTTATGATGGGGGGAGGGGGGAGGTTTAAACTATTTCCCTGGATCAAGTCTCCCTTGGCAGCTCAGTCACCATTTCAGCTAGAGCAGAGCTGGGCACTGGGCCACCCGGGGCCTTTAACACCACAGCCCTGGGGAGGGGGTGCTGAGATGGACCATCCAGTGAGGAACACAAGTCCTTCTACCCTCCACCACACCCTAGTTTGGAACTGCTGCTGACGGCTCCCCCTTTTATCCCCTCTGCCTCCCTCTATCTGAGGGTTTTCCCTTCTGCACCTACCTGGCAGGGCAGCCCCACCCCAGTCTGAACCCCTGAGCTTGTCCCAGATTTGTCCCTCTGCCCATCCTTCCCCTCCGGTTTCTCCCCTTCAGGGGGATTTTCCCTGCCTTTGATTGCAGGGAGCAGATTCTGATGGCGCGTGAGGGCAGCAACTTGCAGATGTTACTGAGCATGTGAGAAGTACATTAGAAGATAAGAACGGTCAGACTGGGTCAGACCAAAGGTCCATCTAGCCCAGTGTCCTGTCTGCTGACAGCGGCCAGTGCCAAGTGCCCCAGAGGGAATGAACAGACAGGAATCATCCAGTGACCCATCCCCTGTCCCCCATTCCCAGCTTCTGACAGACAGAGGCTAGGGACACATCCCTGCCCATCCCGGCTAACAGCCATTGATGGACCTGTCCTCCATGAACCCATCTAGTTCCCCTTTGATCACAGGACCCTGCTCAGGAACAGTGAAGTTGCAAGTTCTAATAGGAAACAGCTTCTGATACAAGGGGAGCTCCTCTTCCTCCTCCCCTCCCATGGGGATGAGCAGCCCCCACAACTGCCACTCTGCCCCAGCCTCCTTCAACCCATTGCCCCCTTTAGCCTCCCCCCAAATGTCCCCTTCCCCCCATCGCCCCCTTCAGCCTCCTGCAACTGCCCCCCATTGCCCCGTTCAGCCTCCCCAAACTGTTCCCTTCCCCGCACCGCACCTGGTCACCTTCAGCCCCCCTTTGCCCTCTTCAGCCTCCGGCAACTTCCCCCTACTGCCCTGGCTCCACCACTCTCAAGTTCCCTTCCCCACAACCATCTGCTTCCTCACCATGGGGAACAGGAGCAGAAAATGCTTTTTAAAAAACCTTCTGCAAAGTAAAAAGTAAAACAAGCCAAGCAACCCACTCCCTTGCTTTGTGCTGGGCGCCCAGCTGTGGGCTTGTGTGTGTGTGTTTGGGGGGGGGGGGTGTTGTTCTGAGCACACTCTGTTCAGGGAAGGGGTGGAGTTGGCCAAAGGGGCAGGTAGAATCTTTAGCAGAGAATTCCTTTCTCCATTCTGTTATCTAAGCGTTGCTGTTAAATGCCAGCCGACGAATGCAGCATTTGAAGCAATCTGACTCTAAATCCCTTGCCCTCTCGGTTGCTACAGTTCTCACACCCTCTGCTCTTGTGATGTCACCACATGACATGGTGTCTTATTCCCATAGCATCTTGTAGGTTAGACAGGACTTAAGTTTATGAGGTAAAAACTGAAGCATAACTCCTTCCCTTCCCCCTTTTGACTTAGGAAAAATACATCCTGTCCACTCCCCCAGCCCAGCCCCACCAGAGGTGCTGCGGCTAGGAGACAGGGGCCCTCTCATCTGGCCCTGGGCTGCTGTGGGGAGAAAGGGCTGGGGGAGTCCTCTCTCCCTCAGGCAACCTGCTCCCCAAACTCCTCATTCCCAGCTCCACCCCAGAGCCCACAACCCCATCCGGAGCCCTCACCCCCCTGCACCTCAACCCTCGGCCATAGCCCTGAGCCCCTTATCCCCAACCCCATCCCAGAGCCCACACCACCAGCTGGAGCCCTCACACCCCAGCACCACAACCCTCTGCCCTAGCCCTAAGCACCTCATTCCCAACCCCACCCCAGAGCCCACACCCCCAGCCAGAGCCCTCACCCCCCTGCACTCCAACCCTTGCCCCTCCCAAGTCCCCTCCCACACTCCGAACCCTTCAGCCTCACCCCTGCCACACATCATCCAGGTGCAGAAGGAATTTTGTAATGTGCACCAATATACAGGTGATGTGTCACACCTCACCTCCATATTGGTGCACACAACAGAATTCATTCCGTACATGGGGACCCAAAAAATTAGAGGAAACACTGCTCCTGACTTTCAACCTATCTGTCACATCTTGAATTTCATACAGTGACTGATCAGAATAAAATGCTCTCAAGTGAGCTACAGACCAACAGTGGTTCATAGTAATTATTCAGCCAGTATTTTAGAAGACCTAGAACATTAGAGGAAATCATGAACTGCTAAGAGAGAATTAATGGAGAGAAGCAGCAAGATTAATCCCATACATTGGATTGGTTGTGACTTATTTGCCTGATCTGAAAAGAGACCAAAAGAACCTGAGTCTCCTCGCTGTTGATAGCCCCCTGCTCGGCCAATCAGCACTGAGACTCTGAGGGGCGGGAGGGTGAGAGGTCTCACCAGATGTCCCAAAGGACGGCTCAGGTCACCATCAGAGGGGATCACTCTCAAATCCAGCCCCACCTCTTTGTGAGGACCTCCCACAATGAGAGCACCCCCCACACCATCCACACTCCACACACACCCCTCCTTGGTAGAGGGATGGAAGCTGGGGAAAGGGGAAAAAGAAGCAAGAGAAGAGGAGAAAGGAGGGAGGAGAGAGGAAAAGGGAAACCAAAAAGGATAAACTCCAATGTCCCCAGGGATTCCAAGCGTCAATGTCCTAGGTAGGAAATCAAATTCTGCCCCCTCAAGCCAGTGTTTTCTGGGCCTAGAATGCTGCCTGCACCAGGGGGATCAGACTGAACAGGTTCCAAACCTCTCTGGGCCTCTTACCTTGTAAAAGGGAAGTTTGTTTTCTGGCACAATCAATGGTAGGAAAGGAGAAAACTCCACAGGGGTTCCTCCTCATGCTCACATCTGTGAATCCTAATTCTCTCTCAGTCCTCGAGGAGAGACCTCGCGAAGGAGACTTGCGGCAGCAAAGCCGGGGGGGTCTCAGAGACTGGCCTGGCCCTGCACCTCTGTCCTGCCCAGCTGATGTGAGGGTCTCTCTGTGAGGTCATCCCCTCCCCACCACCTTTGCCCAATAGGCTGAGTTCCTGCAACAGGCCTTTGTGATGTCACTGCCACCCCCACCCCTCCCCTCCAAGCTGATGTCCTGCCCCTGGCCAGCCTCGTTGGGTGTTTGTTTCCCCTGGATCTAGGGTTGCCAACTTTCTGACCCAACAAAACTGACCACCCTTGCCCCGCCTCATCAAGGACGGAATGCAAGGCTGAGTTCACTCACCAACCCCCTGAAACATGTCAGTGCCCCAGAGAAAACCGGACCCCTGTTATTGGAACGATATGATGGAGATCTAAATGGGAAAGGGACTGTCTGAATTGTCAAGATGGGGAACGAACAACAATCTACAGCAATGTCATTAACACAAACACACTCCAATCCTGCTCCAGCCAGAAGGGAAATGGGCAGGAATTCCTGCTGTCCAGCAATGGACACACTTACAGCCCCGCACAGCAGTGAGTGGGCCGGGGAGGCTGGTCTGAGCAAACAATGTGAAGTGACAGGTTTCAGAGTAGCAGCCGTGTTAGTCTGTATCCGCAAAAAGGAGTACTTGTATGCATCCGAAGAAGTGGGCTGTAGTCCACGAAAGCTTATGCTCTAATAAATTTGTTAGTCTCTAAGGTGCCACAAGTACTCCTGTTCTTTTTAATGTGAAGTGATAATTCACTGAGAAGAGAATCACAGTGGATGATTCCCCTGGATCTAGGGTTGCCAACTTTCTGACCCAACAAAACTGACCACCCATGTCCCGCCCCTTCGCCGAGGTCCCGGTCCGCTCACTCCTTCTCCCTCCCTCGCTTGCTCTCCCCCACACTCAGTCACTGGCTCATTTTCACCAGGCTGAGGAGGGCTGGGGAGGGTCCCTTTCAACTGGCTGTTGTCAGGACAGAGCTGGGAAGGAGGCTGCCTGCCAAACACCTTGAAGAGGAGACGTCCCTCCCTGTGAGAAAATCATCTCCCTCCTTCAGTTCAGTGACGGCCTGAATTGTTCCTTATCCCGGCAGAGCTGGAGGATTGAAAGCAGCAACATCAAACCCCTGTGTAGCTAGCGGAAATGAACACAAACACTCCCTTGTATCTGAACAGATGGTTAGTTTTACCCTTGGTAAACTACAAGGCTAAAGGGATGGGCGGCGGCACCAGATCTAAAGAATGAAACACAACACAATCATCATCGTTATGCCCATCGTTGCCCCTTTATTCTTCTGCTGTCTCGCTCCAACCACCGTGGCCCTCTGTCGGTTCAGTCAGAGTGCCACACTCATTGCTTCTGACACACAAAGATTCACACACACACCTTGCACGCAAAACCTCACCAAGGAGTCACACGCACCTGCTGGTTCCCTGCCCCCCTGCTGTACAGAATCCAGTCCCAAGGAAAGCTTGTGGGGCCCAGAGCTGGCAGGGAGTCCGGTGCTGGAGTATTTAACCTACAGTGACGGCACTCGGAGGAAAGATGCTGAACGAGTGCCAGTTAAACATTGGGAGCTCAGGTTCCAGTCCCCTCACAGCTCAGTCCATCGCTCTAGGCAAGGGGCACATCTGAATTCTCAGCTGGCTCAGTCTAGCTGCGTAGTTCTTGTTTACAGCCAGTCAGGTCTGAGGCCTGTTTCGCACCCTGTGTTTGAGGAGACCGTCAGAAACCACTCTCTGCAATAGCAAATACAGGAGGCCGTGTTATTGCTCCTGCCCCAGCACAGACAGACAACGAGGGAAATGGTCTCTATTTGAGGGTGAGACTCCCTGCATGGCGAGAGGGTGAGCGTCCTGGCCTACGCGGACGCTACGCGGATGACCTGGTCCTGATCGCGGACGACCCCGAGAGGCTCCAGGGCATGCTCGACACCATCGGGAGAGCCGCGGACTGGACGGGACTCCGCTTCAACGCCAAGAAGTGCGCGTCCCTCCACGTTGACGGGAGCAAGAGGGACTCGGTACTGATGACGGAGTTCCTCATCCAGGGCGAGTCCGTCGTTCCTCTGGCGGAGGGGCAGGCATACCAACACCTCGGCACACCGACAGGCTTCCGCGTCCAGCAGACCCCAGAAGACACCATCGGGGGGATCCTGCAGGACGTCGCCAAAATCGACACATCCCTGCTGGCGCCGTGGCAGAAGATCAACGCCCTCAACACCTTCCTGATCCCCCGCATCGCCTTCGTCCTGAGGGGATCCGCCGTGGCAAAGGTGCCCCTCAACAAGGCGGACAACGCCATCCGGAAGCTGGTCAAAAACTGGATGTCCCTGCCCCGGAGAGCCAGCAACGAACTCGTATACATCAAGCACAGACACGGTGGTGCCGGCGTCCCCCGTATGGGAGACCTCTGTGACGTCGCGGTCCTCACACACGCCTTCCGCCTCCTGACTTGCCCGGACGCCACGGTGAAGAACGTTGCAACGACCGCCCTGCACGCCGCCACTGAGAAACGAATCGGCAGACCTCCCTCCGACCGAGATGTGGCCACCTTCTTGAGCGGCTCCCTGGACGGCGACTTCGCCCGGGACAGGGGCGATTTCGCCTCGCTGTGGACCCGCGCCCGCAATGCCACGCGCCGGCTGGGAAAGCGCCTGGGCTGCCGCTGGGAATGGAACGAAGAACGGCAGGAGCTGGGAGTCCTGATACCGCGGATTGGAACGGAGGACAACATCATCGTCACCCCCGGAGCCAGAGGCGTGCTGGAGAGATCACTGAAGGCCGCCGTCCACGCGCTCTACGTGGACGCTCTGAAGAAAAAGCCGGACCAGGGTAAAGTCTTCGAAGTAACCAGCAAGTGGGACTCCAGCAACCACTTCCTCCCCACAGGCAGCTTCACCCGGTTCGCCGACTGGCGGTTCATCCACCGCGCCCGGCTGAATTGCGTCCCGCTCAACGGTGCCATCCGCCACGGGAACCGGGACAAACGCTGCAGGAAGTGCGGGTACGTCAACGAAACCCTGCCCCACGTCCTATGCTGCTGCAAGCCCCACGCCAGAGCCTGGCAGCTACGCCACAACGCCGTCCTGGACCGTCTAGTGAAGGCCATCAACCCGCGTCTGGGAGAGATCACCGTCAACCGCGCCGTCCCTGGCACCGACAGCCCGCTGCGCCCGGACATCGTCGTCACGGATGAGGTGGGGAAAAAGATCATCCTGGTCGACGTAGCGATTCCGTTCGAGAACAGGACCCCGGCCTTCCGCGAAGCCCGAGCCCGCAAGCTCGAAAAATACGCCCCCCTGGCTGACACCCTGCGGACTAAGGGTTACGAGGTGCACGTCGACGCTCTGCTCGTTGGGGCCCTGGGTGCCTGGGACCCGTGTAACGAACGCGTGCTGAGGACCTGTGGGGTGGGCCGTCATTACGCGCGGCTCATGAGACGCCTAATGGTCTCGGACGCTATCCGTTGGTCCCGGGACATTTACATCGAGCACATCACCGGCCACCGCCAATACCAAGAGTGAGCCGGGGAGACCTCGTGCACCCACACACACCCCCTGCTGGACCCTATCCCCTGAGCCCTAAACCCACCAAACCTAGCTGAATCCCGCCACGTGAGGGTCACCCCATCCCCATTACCCAGCCCGCTTACTTATACCCATGACTGTCTCTACCTCCCGTATGGGTGATAGACCCTCACCGTTTATCGACTGTGTCCTGATCCCGCCCACCGGTTACCCACCCCTCATTGGGGACATTGCAGTGTGTATATACTATGTGTGCTGCCCAGCCCCAAAACACCAACATACCCCCATACTCTGTATGTTACCCCCAATGACCAATAACTAACGCTTCAAATTTCTGTATCGTTTATTTCTTTTAAATATTCTCTAATAAAATTTAAATCTGATGGTATGGGTCCTCTTTGAGGGTTTGAAACACCAGTTGCACTACCTCCTCTCTCCACTGTTGAATGTCAGAGCTAACTTTGATTCCATTAGGAATCTATTTACAGGCTGCTGAGCTGAATTCACGTGGGCCAATGGTGCACTAGCACTGGGCCTCCCCTACTATGAGCTGAAATCACAAAAGAGTTAAATTTATTAAGAGATGAGATCACTGAGACTGTGTTAGCTAGTGGGGGAGAATGAAGCTATGTTGCTAAGCGGCTGGCAGAGCTGCTAGCAGAGTGGTGCCTCACGGGACGGTTGGAGCTGAGCGACTCACAGGTCGGTGAGCAGGGTGGAGTGGCTGGAGAAGCAGCGAGCAGAGCGGAGCCTTGTGGGAGCAGCCCAAGGAACGGCTGAAGTGGAGCAGAGCTGAGCAGCTGGCAGAGCAGTTTGTGGACGGCGGGAGTGGCTCGTGGAGAAGGCTGCGGCGGGGATCACGTAAGGTGCCCCTTAACACCCTGCGTGCCCCCCCCCCCCGGCTTGAACTCTGGGGCTGCACTGACCAGGGACAGAGACTTTGGGGGGTTGTTGGACTTTTGGGACTTTGGTGATTCTTGGGTTGCTGGTTTCAAGAACCAAAGGGAAAGGACACAGCCCAATTTGCTGGGGTGGGTTTTTTGCTCATGAAGCCTGTTTGTGGTGTTTTTCCAATTTAATGCTGATGTTGTTTACCTCATGTTATTAAACATTTTCTGTTACACTCAGACTTCGTGCTTGCGAGAGGGGAAGTATCGCCTCTTAGAGGCGCCCAGGGGGTGGTATGTAATTGTCCCAGGTCACTGGGTGGGGGCTTGAGCCGGTTTTGCATTGTGTTATTGAAACGGAACCCCTAGATACAGAACCCGGCCCTTGTTGCTGCCAACTTAGATGGGCAGAAGGGTTACAATAGTAAAGCTACTTAACTGTGGTCAGTGTATCAAACAATTGTGATTAACACAAAAACCAGAAAGACGGAATTAATTTTTAAGAAATGGAAAGGACAAAACTTAGAAAAAACTAAATTGGAAAATCCCCAATAATAAGAGATTTCGTAGGGCCCTACATAGGCGTGTACCATCTTCCAAAACAACTCCCGGGGGTGGGGATGGGCTCAGGGCTCCAGGCTTGATCGATGGAGGGGGAGCTCTGGGTTTGGGGCTCTGGTCTCTCACAACTGGGTAGAGACTCCAGGATCCGGGCTATAGCACCCAGGGCGGAGGCGGGGAGGGAGGACTCCGGCCTTGTGGTCCAAGCTCAAGCTACCAAGAGAGATGAAGGGAACAGACCTGGTCTTCGGCTGCTATGGGGGGGAGATCAGGGCTCCAAGCTTCAGCCGCTGGGGAGCTGGAGGGGAGTGGGGCGGGTCTGGGCTCTGCGACTCATCCACAGGAGGGCAGGGAGGGAGGTTGGGGCTCTGGACTTCAGCCACAAGAGGGGTGAGGGGGTCAGTGCTCTGGGCTTCTGCCACTGGGGTGACAGCCCCTCCCCCAATGCACTGGCCCCCAGACCCTCTCACCTGCTCCACCAGAGAGAAACCCAGTCCAGCTCGTCCCGCTGCAGTTCGCAGACCCCTCAGTACAGCCCCACCTTCACCTGGTCCTGCTCAGGGCAGCTCTCAGGCTCCTTGAATTCAAAGTTTGTAAATACTTTGTGACTCCCCAGGTACAATGTGATATATTCTGTCCATGCAAAGTATCAGTCCTTTGTGCAGCCCCTCCCAGAAATCAAAATTCCTGTTGCTAATGGTACCAGCTTCTTTCTGTGTGTGTGTGTGTGTGTGTGTATATGCATAAGTTTATTGTGATGTCATGTGTGACGAGCAAAGACCGTTCTGGTTCAGCATTCTTGCCCTGCCTTCAGTCTGCCAACTTGCTTGGTTGACAACGGCTAGTGAACCCAGGAGCTGATAGACGCGTACTATCCATCTGTCAACAATTTCTTGAATCAGCTATTTCAACAGGTTTTCGGAAGAAGATGAGATTTTACAAAAGCTAATTCCCAGATTGTTTTCCTGCTCCTTAGATCACACATGACAGGTTGTTGCCTCCTTCATAGATTCATAGATTCTAGGACAGGAAGGGACCTCGAGAGGTCATTGAGTCCAGTCCCCTGCTCTCATGGCAGGACCAAATACTGTTTAGACCATGCTGGACCCTCTCCAATTTCTCCACATCTTCCTTGAAATGTGGTGCCCAGAACTGGACACAATACTCCAGTTGAGGCCTAACCAGCGCAGAGTAGAGCGCAAGAATGACTTCTCATGTCTTGCTCACAACACACCTGTTAATGCATCCCAGAATCATGTTTGCTTTTTTGGCAACAGCATCACACTGTTGACTCATATTTAGCTTGTGGTCCACTATAACGCCTAGATCCCTTTCTGCCGTACTCGTTCCTAGACAGTCTCTTCCCATTCTGTATGTGTGAAACTGATTGTTCCTTCCTAAGTGGAGCACTGTGCATTTGTCTTTGTTAACAGGTCATCCTATTTACCTCAGACCATTTCTCCAATTTGTCCAGATCATTTTGAATTATGACCCTATCCTCCAAAGTAGTTGCAATCCCTCCCAGTTTGGTATCATCTGCAAATTTAATAACCGTACTTTCTATGCCAATATCTAAGTCGTTGATGAAGATATTGAACAGAGCCCGTCCCAAAACAGACCCCTGCGGAACCCCACTTGTTATACCTTTCCAGCAGGATTGGGAAACATTAATAACTACTCTCTGAGTACGGTTATCCTGACAGTTATGCACCCACCTTATAGTAGCCCCATCTAAGTTGTATTTGCCTAGTTTATCGATAAGAATAGCATGCAAGACCCTATCAAATGCCTTACTGAAATCTAGGTATACCACATCCACCGCTTCTCCCTTATCCACAAGACTCGTTATCCTATCAAAGAAAGCTATCAGATTGGTTTGACATGATTTGTTCTTCACAAATCCATGCTGGCTGTTCCCTATCACCTTACCACCTTCCAAGTGTTTGCAGATGATTTCCTTAATTACTTGCTCCATTATCTTCCCTGGCACAGAAGTTAAACTAACTGGTCTGTAGTTTCCTGGCTTATTTTTATTTCCCTTTTTATAGATGGGCACTATATTTGCCCTTTTCCAGTCTTCTGGAATCTCTCCTGTCTCCCATGATTTTCCAAAGAGAATAGCTAGAGGCTCAGATACCTCCTCTATTAGCTCCTTGAGGATTCCAGGATGCATTTAATCAGGCCCTGGTGACTTGCAAGCATCTAACTTTTCTAAGTGATTTTTAACTTGTTCTTTTTTTATTTTATCTTCTAAACCTACCCCCTTCCCATTAGCATTCACTATGTTAGTCATTCCTTCAGACTTCTCGGTGAAGACCAAAACAAAGAAGTCATTAAGCATCTCTGCCATTTCCAAGTTTCCTGTTACTGTTTCTCCCTCCTCACTGAGCAGTGGGCCTACCCTGACCTAGGTCTTCCTCTTGCTTCTAATGTATTGTGGAAGCAGAGAAAGAAGGGACAGGAAGGGGATTGCAATGCATGACAGTTTGTTAGCAAGAGTTAGGCTAACTGTAACCCTAATAACGCGAGATTTGTAGAAGCGAGGATTGTGTGAGGCGAGTGAGAAAGAACTGTGTGAGAAGTTGTTGCAACCTTGTGTAGATAATATTGTATGTAGACTAGAGTCTAAACAAGTGTGGGAAATAAGATATCAGGATGACCTATGTATAAACAAAATGCAGCTGTTGCTCATTATTGTCTGTAACAAAAGGAATAAATGCTTGATGTAATTGTTTACCTGGGAGAGACCTGCCTAGGAGGGGGAGACCCTGTGTCCTAGTGCACTCTCTCCCTCTATGCAATTGATAGAGAGAGAATAAAGTATCTGACTTTGCTGTACCCAACCAAAGAGTGAGAACTGTGTTTTTCTCCGACAGGATTGATAAAAAGGCTTCTTGTTTCCCTTTATTCTCGTAGCCAGTTTGAGCTCATTTTGTGCCTTTGCCTTTCTAATCTTGCCCCTGCATTCCTGTGTTGTTTGCCTATATTTATCCTTTGTAATCTGTCCTAGTTTCCATTTTTTATGATTCCTTTTATTTTTTAGATCATGCAAGATCTCGTGGTTAAGCCAAGGAGGTCTTTTGCCACATTTCCTATCTTTCCTACTCAGCGGAATAGCTTGCTTTTGGGCCCTTAATAGTGTCCCTTTGAAAAACTGCCAACTCTCCTCAGTTGTTTTTTCCCTCAGTCTTGATTCCCCTGGGACCTTACCTATCAGCTCTCTGAGCTTACCAAAATCCGCCTTCCTGAAATCCATTGCCTCTATTTTGCTGTACTCCCTTCTACCCTTCCTTAGAACTGTGAACTCTATGATTTCATGACCCTCCCCCTCTCCAACAACCCTCCCCAGCAGCTCCCCCAAAATCTCCTACCTGAGCTGGATCCACCACAGCCATTTCCCTTCCCCGGCCCCTAGGAAGATGGGACGGTCTGGAGCAAAATGGGATCGTTATTCTGTAGCCTGTCAGGGTGAGAAGGGAAGATCGGGAGGTTTCTGAATGAGTGTTAGTCCATTTCACACCCCGATTCCCCCAGGCTCTGTCCTTGCAGACAGACACTCTAGACTCTGCCATGCTGGGAGAAGCCTCAGTGACGCTATTACATCACAGACCCGACCTCTCCCCCGGGACTAAACCCACCAGACGCTATTACACTCTCCCAGGAAAAGAGTCTCTGAGCCAAACGCCTGGAAAGAGCAGAATCAAAGGAACCACTTTGGGGGATCCCCCGACACTGTCCCCAGAACAGCCCCTTCCCTCAGCAGCGCAGGGACCAGGCAGAGGCAGGAACTGGCTTTTCCTCTCTCTGCCCCTCCTCTCTCCCAGGAAAGTGACTGCCCCGGGGGGCTGCAGGGAATGGAACTGGGTAAGGCTGGGTGCCCGGAACCTCCCTCCCCACTGATTGCTCCAGCTGCCCCGTCCAGTCTCTCCCCTCTCCCTCCTGCACGAAGAGCCGGTCACTGTCCTGCATTCCCATGGGCGTTTCCTCGCCAATAGCTACAGCCACTGCTAACGGGGGTGAGCCTGGGGGAGCTGGGGCAGCAGCTCTGAGCCGCGCAGACACTCGGGGCAGAGATGGGGCGAGCAGGAGCCATTTCTGCAGAGTCACTTTCCAGCCAGGCCCCAGCACTTACCCCAGATCTCTCCTATCACCTGCAGTCTCTGGCTCAGGAGCTGATACCAGCAGAGCCCAGGGGGGTGGGGGGGGAGGGTGTAAACTATTTCCCTGAATCAAGTCTCCTTCGGCAGCTCAGTCACCATTTCAGCTAGAGCAGAGCTGCGGTACCTGGGCACTGGGCCACCCGGGGCCTTTAACACCACAGCCCTGGGGAGGGGGTGCTGAGATGGACCATCCAGTGAGGAACACAAGTCCTTCTACCCTCCACCACACCCTAGTTTGGAACTGCTGCTGACGGCTCCCCCCACCCGTCGTAACTTTTATCCCCTCTGCCTCCCTCTATCTGAGGGTTTTCCCTTCTGCACGTACCTGGCAGGGCAGCCCCACCCCAGTCTGAACCCCTGAGCTTGTCCCAGATTTGTCCCTCTGCCCATCCTTCCCCTCCGGTTTCTCCCCTTCAGGGGGATTTTCCCTGCCTTTGATTGCAGGGAGCAGATTCTGATGGCGCGTGAGGGCAGCAATTTGCAGATGTTACTGAGCATGTGAGAAGTACATTAGAAGATAAGGACGGCCAGACTGGGTCAGACCAAAGGTCCATCTAGCCCAGTGTCCTGTCTGCCAACAGTGGCCAGTGCCAGGTGCCCCAGAGGGAATGAACAGACAGGAATCATCCAGTGACCCATCCCCTGTTGCCCAATTCCCAGCTTCTGACAGACAGAGGCTAGGGACGCATCCCTGCCCATCCCGGCTAACAGCCATTGATGGACCTGTCCTCCATGAACCCATCTAGTTCTCCTTTGATCACAGGACCCTGCTCAGGAACAGTGCAAGTTCTAATAGGAAACAGCTTCTGATACAAGGGCAGCTCCTCTTCCTCCTCCCCTCCCATGGGGATGAGCAGCCCCCCCCAACTGCCACTCTGCCCCAGCCTCCTTCAACCCATTGCCCCCTTCAGCCTTCTCCCAAATGTCCCCTTCCCCCATCTCTCCCTTCAGCCTCCTCCAACTGCCCCCCATCCCCCTGTTCAGCCTCCCCAAACTGTTCCTTTCCCCGCACGGCACCTGGTCACTTTCAGCCCCCCCATTGCCCTCTTCAGCCTCTGCCAACTTCCTCCCACTGCCCTGGCTCCACCACTCACAGGTTCCTTTCCCCACAACCATTTGCTTCCTTACCATAGGAAACAAGGGCAGAAAATGCTTTTGAAAAAAACCTTTTGCAAAGTAAAAATAAAACAAGCCAAAGAACCCCCTCCCTTGCTTTGTGCTGGGCACCCAGCTGTGGGCTGGGGGGGCGGGGGGGAGATTGTTGTTCTGAGCACACTCTGTTCAGGGAAGGGGTGGAGTTGGCTAAAGGGGCAGAGTGAATCTTTAGCAGAGAATTCCTTTCTCCATTCTGTTAGCTAAGCGTTGCTGTTAAATGCCAGCCGAGGAATGCAGCATTTGAAGCAATCTGACTCTAAATCCCCTGCCCTCTCGGTTGCTGCAGTTCTCACACCCTCTGCTATTGTGATGTCACCACATGACATGGTGTCTTATTCCCATAGCGCCTTATATATTAGACAGGACCAAAGTTTATAAGGTAAAAACTGAAGCATAACTCCTTCCCTTCCCCATTTTGACTTAGGAAAAATAAATCTCCCAGCCCCTCCAGAGCTGCTGCGGCCAGGAGACAGGTGCCCTCTCACCTGGCCCTGAGCTGCTGTGGTGAGAGAGGGCTGGGGGGAGTCCTCTCTCCCTCGGGCAACCTGCTCCCCAAACCCCTCATTCCCAGCCCCATCCCAGAGCCCACACCCCCAGCCGGAGCCCTCACCCCCTGCACCACAACCCTCTGCCCTAGCCCTGAGCCTCTCATTCCCAGCCCCACTCCAGAGCCCACAGCTCCAGCCGGAGCCCTCAGCCCCCTGCACCCCAACCCTCTCCCCTAGCCCTGAGCCCCTCATTCCCAGCCCCACCCCAGAGCCCACACTCCAAACCTCTGCCCCACTTCAGCCCCCTCCCACACTCCGAACCCTTCAGCCTCACCCCTGCCACACACCGTCCATGTGCAGAATGAATTTTGGGATGTGCAGCAATATACAGGTGATGTGTCACATAACAAAATTGCACATATTGGGGGACATCACAAAATTCATTCCGCACACGGACATAAAAAATGTGAGGAAACACTGCTCCTGACTTTCAACCTATCTGTGACATCTTGAATTTCATACAGTGACTGATCAGAATAAAGTGCTCTCAAGTGAGCAACAGCCCAACAGTGGTTCATAGTAATTATTCAGCCAGTATTTTAGAAGACCTCGACCACTAGAGGAAATCCTGACCTGCTAAGCGACAATTAATGGAGAGAAGCAGCAAGTTTAATCCCATACATTGGATTGGTTGTGACTTATTTGCCTGATCTGAAAAGAGACCAAAAGGACCTGAGTCTCCTCACTGGCGATAGCCCCCTGCTCGGCCTATCAGCACTGAGACTCTGAGGGGAGGGAGGCTGAGAGGTCTCACCAGATGTCCCAAAGGATGGCCCAGGTCACCATCAGAGGGGATCCCTCTCAAATCCAGCCCCACCTCTTTGTGAGGACCTCCCGCAATGAGAGCACCCCCCACCCCATCCACACTCCACACACACCCCTCCTTGGTAGAGGGGGGGAAGCTGGGGAAAGGGGAAAAAGAAGCAAGAGAAGAGGAGAAAGGAGGGAGGAAAGAGGAAAAGGGAAACCAAAAAGGATAAACCCCAATGTCCCCAGGGATTCCAAGCGTCAAAGTCCTAGGCAGGAAGTCAAATTTGGCCACCTTAAGCCAGTGTTTTCTGGGCCTAGAATGCTGCCTGCACCAGGGGGATCAGACTGAACAGGTTCCAAACCTCTCTGGTCCTCTTACCTTGTAAAAGGGAAGGTTGTTTTTGGCACAATCAATGGTAGGAAAGGAGAAAACTCCACAGAGGTTCCTCCTCATGCTCACATCCATGAATCCTAATTCTCTCTCAGTCCTCCAGGAGAGACCTCGCGAAGGAGACTTGCGGCAGCAAAGCCGGGGGGGTCTCAGAGACTGGCCTGGCCCTGCACCTTTGTCCTGCCCGGCTGATGTCAGGGTCTCTCTGTGAGGTCATCCCCTCCCCACCACCTTTGCCCAATAGGCTGAGTTCCTGCAACAGGCCTTTGTGATGTCACTGCCACCTCCACCCCTCCCCACCAAGCTGATGTCCTGCCCCTGGCCAGCCTCGTTGGGTGTTTGTTTCCCCTGGATCTAGGGTTGCCAACTTTCTGACCCAAGAAAACTGACCACCCTTGCCCCGCCTCATCAAGGACGGAATGCAAGGCTGAGTTCACTCACCAACCCCCTGAAACATGTCAGTGCCCCAGAGAAAACCGGACCTGCTATTGGAACGAGATGCTGGAGATCTGAATGGGAAAGGGACTGTCTGAATTGTCAAGATGGGGAACGAACAACAATCTACAGCGATGTCATTAACACAAACACACTCCAATCCTGCTCCAGCCGGAAGGGAAATGGGCAGGAATTCCTGCTGTCCAGCAATGGACACACTTACAGCCCCACACAGCAGTGAGTGGGCCGGGGAGGCTGGTCTGAGCAAACAATGTGAAGTGATAATTCACTGAGAAGAGAATCACAGTGTAGGGAGGCCAGTGGCTATTAGGTAGCTGTGGCTGAGGGGTTAAGGTGCTGGACTAGAAATCCCTTGGGGTCTTTCCACGTAGGTTTGAATGCTGCCAACTCCGGAAGCATTGAACTGTTGTCGTTGCTGTAGTCTCAGTGCTTGTGCATCCCTAGTGCCAACTAGAGGTAGATCTGGTCTCACTCTCAGGCTGTCTACACTTAAAATACTCCTGTAGTACTTTGGCGTAGACAGTTGCTACAGTGACTGGTGAGGTTTTCCTATTGCTCTAGCTGCACTGACAGAACACAGAGACTGAATTCCTACCCCTCCTGCATAGGAGCTCTCAGCAGTTCTGCAGCCAGCTTCCCATTAGAAATGCTGTTGTGGGACATTCCCAGACTTGGACATTTACCAAGGACAGAATTTGAAGAAAGAAGAACAGGAGTACTTGTGGCACCTTAGAGACTAACAAATTTATTAGAGCATAAGCTTTCGTGGACTACAGCCCACTTCTTCGGATGCATATAGAATGGAACATATATTGAGGAGATATATATACATACATACAGAGAGCATAAACAGGTGGGAGTTGTCTTACCAACTCTGAGAGGCCAATTAATTAAGAGAAAAAAACTTTTGAAGTGATAATCAAGATAGCCCAGTACAGACAGTTTGATAAGAAGTGTGAGCATACTTACAAGGGGAGATAGAATCAATGTTTGTAATGGCTCAGCCATTCCCAGTCCTTATTCAAACCGGAGTTGATTGTGTCTAGTTTGCATATCAATTCTAGCTCAGCAGTCTCTCGTTGGAGTCTGTTTTAGAAGTTTTTCTGTTGTAATATAGCCACCCGCAGGTCTGTCACTGAATGACCAGACAGGTTAAAGTGTTCTCCCACTGGTTTTTGAGTATTTTGATTCCTGATGTCAGATTTGTGTCCATTAATTCTTTTGCGTAGAGACTGTCCGGATTGGCCAATGTACATGGCAGAGGGGCATTGCTGGCACATGATGGCATATATCACATTGGTAGATGTGCAGGTGAACGAGCCCCTGATGGTATGGCTGATGTGATTAGGTCCTATGATGATGTCACTTGAATAGATATGTGGACAGAGTTGGCATCGGGCTTTGTTACAAGGATAGGTTCCTGGGTTAGTGGTTTTGTTCAGTGATGTGTGGTTGCTGGTGAGTATTTGCTTTAGGTTGGGGGGTTGTCTGTAAGCGAGGACAGGTCTGTCTCCCAAGATCTGTGAGAGTAAAGGATCATCTTTCAGGATAGGTTGTAGATCTCTGATGATGCGCTGGAGAGGTTTTAGTTGGGGGCTGAAGGTGACAGCTAGTGGTGTTCTGTAATTTTCTTTGTTGGGCCTGTCTTGTAGGAGGTGACTTCTGGGTACTCGTCTGGCTCTGTCAATCTGTTTTTTCACTTCAGCAGGTGGGTATTGTAGTTTTAAGAATGCTTGATAGAGATCTTGTAGGTGCTTGTCTCTATCCGAGGGATTGGAGCAAAAGCGGTTATATCTTAGAGCTTGGCTGTAGACAATGGATTGTGTGGTGTGTCTTGGATGGAAGCTGGAGGCATGTAGGTAAGTGTAGCGGTCAGTAGGTTTCCGGTATAGGGTGGTATTTATGTGACCATCGCTTATTAGCACAGTAGTGTCCAGGAAATGGATCGCTTGTGAGGATTGATCTAGGCTGAGGTTGATGGTGGGATGGCAATTTGAAGAGGAAACCTGGTTCCTCCCACCGGGAGGGATTGGAGTGTTTTGTCCCTTGTGAAGGGTTGGATCACAGAAAGCCTCTTGGGAGCTGCCAACCGATGTGCCAAGACTACTTCTGCACCTGCTTTTCTGCCCTGGCAGCTCAGGATCCCAGAACCCTGTCTTGTTGAGCCAGACACGCCCGTCTGCTCCAACACAGACCCAGGGTCTGAATTACTTGCCCAAAGCTGCAGGCTTAACCTGAAAGCAGCTCACAGAAGTTCAGGTTCAGCTGTTTGTCCTCTATGACCCTAAATCCTTTTCATAGTCCCTGCTTTCCAGGCTACGGTTCCCTAGGCTCTAGGTGTGGCCACCAGCTTCCGTTACCAGCTATAGGGCCTGGCTTTTGGCTGTATTAAACTGCATTTGTTTTACTAATCCCAGTTTACCAAACCATCCAGGCTGCTCTGTACAACTGCCCCATCATTAGCATTATTTACCACTCTTCCAAGCTGTGCTAGCCACAGACTTTATCAGCAGTGATTTTATATTTACTTCCAGATGGTTAATTACAAAGTTGAATAGTGAGGGGGCTACAGCCAATCCCTGTGGTGCCTCGTTAACAGCTCCCCCATTCAGTGATGATGCCCGATGGACAGGTACAAGGTCAGACTTGGAGTCACCCATCAGGAGAAGGGGAGCAGGGGGATTATTTTACTACTGTTTTATAATGCACCTAATTTTTTTATTCACAGGCTCCACCTACAGTGTCTGTCACTCTTGTACCTGGGCCCTTCTGGGACAATTCTCGTCTCATTTACACTGGAGCCAATCCAAAGTGAATCCAGGCCATCCCTCCCAGCCTGCCCATGACTGCTGTCTGTGGAGATCTAGCCCAGGGAACAGCCTCACTCCACCATGGTTGGGCTGGTTCCCCGATTTTTTTGCTTCTGTGGAAACACTTCCAATGGCCTTTCCCCTTCCCCGTCCTGCACATGCTGCCCTGGCTGGGCAGATCCCATCTGTTCAGGGCTTGCCCCTGTCACCTCCACCTTTCCACTCGGGATTTAGAGTAACCCAACAAATCCCCTTCTTTTATTACCATTGTGTACAGGCCCCACTCAGGGACCAGCCCCATTGTGCCAGGTGCTGTCCACATACAGAACAAACAGACACTCTCTGTCCCACAGAGCTGCCATCTGCCTGCTTCCCGTCTCCCGGCAGGAACCGCTCTTTGCTACGGCTTGGACCTGCTTCCACTGCTCCCTGGGGGATTGGCAGTTTCACTGGCTCAGGCTGCGCTGCCCCTTGCTGCCTCATCCGAGCCAGCTCAGACACTGCCTGGGGCTCTTCTGAAAGGTCTTTGTGTAAAATCCCAACGATTAGATGTGTCTCTTTGTTCCCCCCCCCCCCCATTGTTATTTGTTTGTACTGCCACTGGCTGCACAGCGTCAGTCTGAGCCCGGGGCCCCATTCTGCTAGGCCCTGCCCAGCCACACAAAGCTCTCCCTGCCCCAAAGAGCTTCCCCTGAGTCATCGTATCGACCCCACAGGCCCAACGCTCTGCTCCTTCCCACAGGGCCTTCCAACATTTTCAACGTGTTTCTGGGCCTCCGAACCTTTTAATAAAATCACATCTCTGGGTGAGTTACGGCTTTGCTCCTCCCCCACCCACTGGGAGCGTCCTGAATGCAGCCAAACAGCTGTTTGTTGTGGCAGGCAGAAGGCCCTGGGAGGGAGGGGGCGGAGTTGGTTAGCGGGAGATGGGCAGGGGGGAGGGTAGAGCTTGGCTTCCAGTGGGTGCTAAGCACCCGCTAATTTTTCCGCGTGGGTGCTCCAGCCCTGGAGCACCCATGCAGTCAGCACCTATGATCCCCTCCCCCAAATCAAAATTCCTAGAGATTTTGGGTGCATCTCTCAATGTTGTAAATGTTACTAGCTTCTGTGGGTGCGTGTCTCTCTGGGTGGGTGTCCAGGTGTGTTTCTGTATCAGTTTATTGTGATGTCACGTATCCCAACAGGAAAGAATGTTCTGCTTCAGCATTCTTGCCCTGCCTTCAGTCTGCCAACTGGCTTGGTTGACAGCGGCTGGTGATCCAAGGAGCTGCTGATAGACGCGTACTATCCATCTGTCAACAACTTCTTGAATCAGCTATTTCCACACATTTTCGAAAGAAGATGAGTTTTTACAGAAGGTAATTCCCAGATTCCCAGGCGCTGGTTGGTGGGGCTGCTGGTGGGCGGGAGGTGCTGGGGGCTGGAGGAGGGTAGGGGATGGGGGGCTGCTGACATATTCCTGTGGCTCTTTGGCAATGTTCATTGGTAAATTCTGGCTCCTTCTCAGGCTCAGGTTGGCCACCCCTGTCCTAGGGACTGGTGGGGGCCAGCGTTGCAACAGTCAGTTCTCAACATTCCGTTTTGATTTGAATGTGGGCATCTTTCAGTTCCCCGTCTGCGTCAGCCTTCCACGTTCTCTGGAGGCAGATTTCCATGATTTTATCTTTCAGCAGACGAGTATGGGTGAATTTCCATGGATAGAACCTAAAGGGAAGATAACGAAACTCATGTAAAATTTAGATTGATATCTCCATAAATAGTATTTCCCTTGGAGTTGCCCCTAAAGTAATGCACATTGGAAAAAATAACCCCAACTATACATACAATATGATGGGGGCTAATTTAGCTACAACAAGTCAGGAAAAAGATCTTGGAGTCATTGTGGATAGTTATTAGTGTCCACGCAGTGTGCAGAAGCGGTCAGAAAAGCAAACAGGATGTTAGGAATCATTAAAAAAGGGATAGAGAATAAGACGGAGAATATATTATTGCCCTTACATAAATCGATGGTACGCCCACATCTCGAATACTGTGTACAGATGTGGTCTCCTCATCTCAAAAAAGATATACTGGCACTGGAAAAGGTTCAGAGAAGGGCAACTAAAATGAGTAGGGGTTTGGAACGGGTCCCATATGAGGAGAGATTAAAGACTCTTCAGCTTGGAAAAGAGGAGACTAAGGGGGGATATGATAGAGGTATATAAAATCATGAGTGATGTGGAGAAAGTGGATAAGGAAAAGTTATTTACTTATTCCCATAATACAAGAACTAGGGGTCACCAAATGAAATTAATAGGCAGCAGGTTTAAAACAAATAAAAGGAAATTCTTCACACAGCGCACAGTCAACTTGTGGAACTCCTTACTTGAGGAGGTTGTGAAGGCTAGGACTATAACAGCATTTAAAAGAGAACTGGATCAATTCATGGTGGTTAAGTCCATTATTGGCTATTAGCCAGGATGGGTAAGGAATGGTGTCCCTAGCCTCTGTTTGTCAGAGGGTGGAGATGGATGGTGGGAGAGAGATCACTTGATCATTGCCTGTTAGGTTCACTCCCTCTGGGGCACCTGGCATTGGCCACTGTCGGTAGACAGGATACTGGACTAGATGGACCTATGGTCTGACCCGGTACGGCCGTTCTTATGTTATGTTATGTTCTAATTCACTCATTGCCTTCAAGTTGTGAATCTAAACCTTTTGTCTCATGTAATGATTGGCTAATGTATGTGTATTGAGACAATATCTATCTGTTTACATGATTGAAACACACATAAATAAGATCAAATAATGCAGAAGAAAGAAATGTTAAGCTATTGAAAGTGATACAGCTCCACTCCCATCCCCTGGCTGTCATCTTGGCAGTTCTCTCAGAAATAATCTCATGGAGATAGACTTCAAAACTCTCTACAAATTCTACTATACCCCCATTGGGCTATATACAATAGATGTGTAAATTCCCCCCTACAATTCCTTTCAAGGAAAGGGGTTTAAATAAACTGTAGCCTACATTGGTCATGGGTCTCGGTGTGATTTCTTTGTTATTGTGTTGGTGGCCCAACTTCTGACTTGATGTTATAAATAGTATGGGAAATTCTTCATTTAAAATTTACTGATTATTTTCCCCATGCTAATAAATTCCAGATATTGAAATAGTTGAGAATAAGTCAACATATTTGCAACTGCAAATCCATCCTTCCAGACCCTCAAACCTTCTGGATGACAATCTTTTGTTCCTTTTCCTGGGTTCTCTGGGAACAGAGGTTTATTGGTTTTCAGCTTGGCCCCATCTGTTCCCAGAGTCCCAACATTCTGTGCACAAAGGAGTGGGGTTAATAATGAAGCAGTTTTGCAACTAGACTCAAGCAATGAGCAAAGAAAATAGAAATTGACCTTTGCTGTTTCCATGTCTGCCCAATGGCAGAGGAGGCGTGAGATCCATGGCGTGAGATCTGCTGGATGGAGGTTTCCTGTTAGAGACCAAAAGGGGAGAACCTGTGATGTGCTCTGTCCAACGAAGGTTATGAGAAAGAGGAAACAGGGATC
Source organism: Chrysemys picta bellii (assembly GCF_011386835.1). Lineage (NCBI taxonomy): Eukaryota > Metazoa > Chordata > Testudines > Emydidae > Chrysemys > Chrysemys picta. The sequence continues at coordinate 16,260,581 of NC_088807.1, read as the reverse complement.
CTGGTGCCTCTCCTCAAGGAAACCTCAGACAAAGCATCTCCCCTTGGACAGGAGCAGCAACCTTCACACTAGCAGTTACAGCCATCTTTAGGTTCATAAATTCATAGTTTCAAAAGCTCTAAGGCCAGCCCTGATCATCTAGTCTGACCCCCTGCATAACACAGGGTTATGAGTTCAATCCTTGAGGGGGCCATTTAGGGATCTGGGGCAAAAATCTGTCAGGAACGGTACTTGGTCCTGCTGTGAAGGCAGGGGTCCGGACTCGATGACCTTTCAAGGTCCCTTCCAGCTCTGTGAGATAGGTATATTTCCATATTAATTAATGCAGCTCTCTCCCCAGTACAGACCTGGCTGGGGGCAGCAGCAGCCCAGGCACCACCGTCCTTGCCGCAGCCCCCGGACTCCAAATGTCCTACACCGGACACAGCTGCTCCCCACCCTCCCCTGGTGTAATGGTCAGCATGCAGGAGTCTGACTCCTACCATCTCACTTCAACTCTCCATGGGACCACCGGGTACCCTGTTGGCTTGTGGCCAAGCCCTGGGAGCTCTGCTTCCTTCTATTGAGTTGTGCAAGAGCAAGTCTTTCCCCTCCTGCCGGGTGACTAGAGCCCACTGGTGCCAGGTCCTCGCTCTGGCTGGTTTGACGGAATGGCCGCAATGGGCCGGGCCCTAGAACTTGACACCCTGGCTAGAGATGCTGCAGTCCTGAGGGTTGCGATTCTCGCAGCTTCACCAGATGCCCACAAGCTTGGCCCTTGCACTTGCTGCCGCACTTTGACTCTTGCCCACATGGCGCGTAACGAAAGGAGGCCCAGGCCCAGGGTTGATAGGCAGGAGGGAGGAAGAGCCCCATGCCGGAGCCCAGCACACTTTCCTCCTCCGGGCTCCTAGAGCAGAGGCGGCTGGTGCTGACAACTCCAAGGGAAGGCTTAAAAGCCACAGAGCAACCGAGGGTGGGGCAAGAGGAGGGGAGGACCGTGCCTACGCGTGAGCTGCAGACAGCCACAAAGACACCAGCCAGCCTGCTCCCTGGCACACCAGACACCCACTGAAAGGATATCCGCAGACCAGCATGGGGGGCAGCTGCTGATGCTCTGTGGCCAACATCAGAAGACGGTAGGAGAGCAGGGCCAGCCCCGCTGCTGGGGCCTCTTACCATTCCCGCTCCAAGGTTGCTCATTTCACAGTGGGGCAGGAGATTTCCCCCCAAGAGGCTTTTCCCCAGCTGGTGAGAAGCAGAGAAACAGCCGGGCTCCAAAGGTGCTATTTAGCAGCCCCCTCAAGCAGCGGGACAGGTGCACATTTGGAAGAGGGAAATTGCTCTGCACACTAGCCTGGGCATCCGCCCATTTTCTTTGGCAAGTCAGGAATGGCAAAGGCTGGCCTGGAAGCAACTAAGGCTCACGCTCTAGCCTTTGTGATGCCCTACGCCCCAATCAGGTGCGGCTCTAGGCACCAGCAAAACAAGCACGTGCTTGGGGCAGCCTATTTGCAGGGGCGGCAGGGATCCAGCATGGGAGCTGAGAACTAACAGGGGGCCCTGGGAGCTGCAGTTCCTTGGTTAACTCCCTGCCTATTTATCTAGGTTTCTCAGTTGGTGCCCATCACCACAGTATCTGAGGGCCAAGTATCTGAGTGTCATTTGTCCTGTGGGGAGGCAATCTCTGTTCCCCTGTAACAAGAGACTGACTTTTTTGTTCTAATTCAATATAAAGGTGCACGAGTGATAGTGAGCAGGGGCTTGTTTACACTAGAAAGTTGTAGTGCTTGAGCTCTACTAGTATAGTTGAAGCAGTACAACCCCCCTAGTATGAGGACAGTCCTATCAGTATAACGGTGCTTTAGACCAGTACAGTGAGGGGAATAAGCTATATTGGTGTAAGACACTTGTATGAGGATAGAACTGTGTGCACAGTAGAAGTTGTGCTGGGACAACTATTAAGGGAGATGTAAATAAATGCATCCCTACCCAAAATAGTTCTAGAACTACCAAGAACTGTGTGCAGACCAGGCCTTTAAACGTTAGGAAACACCAGAATGAAGGTTGCTTGTACCACCTTAGCACGGTGTCGTTGTGCGTATGTCTTATGATACAGACTCACAGGTGTGGCCTTGGGGTCAGTTCCCTTCCCCTCTCTGCATCAGTTTCCTCCAAACTACCAGGGGAAGTGGTGGTTTCTCCATCTCTTGATGTCTTCCAATGAAGACTAGATTCCTTTCTGGAGTGTGCTTTGGTCCAAAACTAGGCACTGTGCTACACAAGATGCTATGCAAGAGGCGGGGGGCGGGAGGGGTCAGATTATATGATCTAATGGTCTCTTCTGGCCTTAAAGTCTAGAAATCTCTGAAAACCGGAGTGTGGCACATTGAGCAGCCTCTGATGTTTTTATTAGTAGCCTGACTGATCCCCAGAGCTAACAGTGAGTGTGTGTGTGTGGGGCGATACAGAGGGAGCAGCTCAAAGATCCAAAGGGGCTGGCCAGGAGCAGGACATTAGCCCCACAGGGCAGGGGTGGGTGTGTCAGTGACATCACAAGGGCCTTTTGCAGCACCTCGGCTGATTGGTGAAAAGAGATTGGGAGGCGGTGACCTCACAGAGAGTCCATGGCAACGGGCAGGCAGGACAGGCTGCAGGGCAGGGGCAATCTCAGAGACCCCCCTTGGTTTGCTGCAGCCAGTCTCCTTCCCGAGGTCTCCCCTTGAGGCCTGAGGGAGAATTCAGGTTCAGGTACGTGAGCGCGAGGAGGAGCCTCTTCGGAGTTTCCCCCTTTCCCACTACTGATTTAGCTGGAAAACAGCCGTCCCTGTTGAGAAGGTCAGAGCCTCAGAGCGGTTTGGAACCTGTTCAGCCTGAGCCATCTGGTGCCGGCCAAATTCTAGGCATGGAAAACACTAGGTTAAGGTGGGAGAATTTTCCCCCCACTTAGGCCTTTGTCCCTTAGAGTCACTGGGGACATTGAGGTTTGTGTCTCTTTTGTTTTCCCTTTTCCCTTCTTCTCTCCCTCCACAGGCGAGGAGGGGGCTGCTCTCCAGCCCTCATTGTGGGAGACCCTCACAAAGCGATGGGACAGGAAGAGTGCTCTGACAGTGATCCCCACTGGTGAGCTGGGCCATCCTTTGGGCCATGTGGTGAGACCCCTCAGCCTCCTGCCCCGCAGAGTCTCAATGCTGATTGGCTGAGCTGGGGGCTAAAGCTGGACCCTTTCTACTCCATCAGTTTACCTGACACCTTAGAGAGTTAAACAGGCTGTAGGTCTCCTCCTGCAGCAACAGAACGGGCCTGTCCCAAGAGCCCCTCCTTGCCACTGAGTCCTGATGGCCTTTGATCAGGGCCAGGTGCCTGACAGACAATCATCTGCCCTACATGGGCTCTTTGCTTTTAAATCAGCTTCCCTACGTAGCCTGGGCCCGGACTCCACTTAAAGGACCAGCAACCCCATGACACCTCTGCACTGACATTCGTTCGTCTATATGGAGCTATTTATCGAGGTTTCTCAGTTGGTGCCCATCACCACAGTATCTGAGGGCCAAGTATCTGAGTGTCATTTGTCCTGTGGGGAGGCAATCTCTGTTCCTCCGTAACAAGAGACTGACTTTTTTGTTCTAATTCAATATAAAGGTGCACGAGTGATAGTGAGCAGGGGCTTATTTACACTAGAAAGTTCATAGAATCATAGAATATCAGAGTTGGAAGGGACCTCAAGAGGTCATCTAGTCCAACCCCCTGCTCAAAGCAGGACCAATTCCCAGCTAAATCATCCCAGCCAGGGCTTTGTCAAGCCGGGCCTTAAAAACCTCCAAGGAAGGAGACTCCACCACCTCCCTAGGTAACGCATTCCAGTGTTTCACCACCCTCCTAGTGAAATAGTTTTTCCTGATATCCAACCTGGACTTCCCCCACCGCAACTTGAGACCATTGCTCCTTGTTCTGTCATCTGGTACCACTGAGAACAGCCGAGCTCCATCCTCTTTGGAACCCCCCTTCAGGTAGTTGAAGGCTGCTATCAAATCCCCCCTCATTCTTCTCTTCTGGAGACTAAACAATCCCAGTTCTCTCAGCCTCTCCTCATAAGTCATATGCTCCAGACCCCTAATCATTTTTGTTGCCCTCCGCTGGACTCTTTCCAATTTTTCCACATCCTTCTTGTGGTGTGGGGCCCAAAACTGGACACAGTATTCCAGATGAGGCCTCACCAATGTCGAATAAAGGGGAACGATCACGTTCCTCGATCTGCTGGCAATGCCCCTACTTATACAGCCCAAAATGCCGTTAGCCTTCTTGGCAACAAGAGCACACTGTTGACTCATATCCAGCTTCTCGTCCACTGTGACCCCTAGGTCCTTTTCAGCAGAACTGCTACCTAGCCATTCGGTCCCTAGTCTGTAGCAGTGCATGGGATTCTTCCGTCCTAAGTGCAGGACTCTGCACTTGTCCTTGTTGAACCTCATCAGGTTTTATTCTGCCCAATCCTCTAATTTGTCTAGGTCCCTCTGTATCCGATCCCTACCCTCTAGTGTATCTACCACGCCTCCTAGTTTAGTGTCATCTGCAAACTTGCTGAGAGTGCAGTCCACACCATCCTCCAGATCATTAATAAAGATATTAAACAAAACCGGACCCAGGACTGACCCTTGGGGCACTCCACTTGAAACCGGCTGCCAACTAGACATGGAGCCATTGATCACTACCCGTTGAGCCCGACGATCCAGCCAGCTTTCTATCCACCTTACAGTCCATTCATCCATCCCATACTTCTTTAACTTGGTGGCAAGAATACTGTGGGAGACAGTATCAAAAGCTTTGCTAAAGTCAAGAAATAACACATCCACTGCTTTCCCCTCATCCACAGAGCCAGTTATCTCATCATAGAAGGCAATTAGGTTAGTCAGGCACGACTTCCCCTTCGTGAATCCATGCTGACTGTTCCTGATCATGTTTCATAATTGATTCCTTGAGGACCTGCTCCATAATTTTTCCAGGGACTGAGGTGAGGCTGACTGGCCTGTAGTTCCCCGGATCCTCCTTCTTCCCTTTTTTAAAGATGGGCACTACATTAGCCTTTTTCCAGTCATCTGGGACCTCCCCCGATCGCCATGAGTTTTCAAAAATAATGGCTAATGGCTCTGCAATCTCACCCGCCAACTCCTTTAGCACCCTCGGATGCAGCGCATCCGGCCCCATGGACTTGTGCACGTCCAGTTTTTCTAAATAGTCCCGAACCACTTCTTTCTCCACAGAGGGCTGGTCACCTTCTTCAAGTTGTAGTGCTTGAGCTCTACTAGTATAGTTGAAGCAGTACAACCCCCCTAGTATAGGGACACTCATATCAGTATAACGGTGCTTTCTACCAGTACAGTGAGGGGAATAAGCTATATTGGTGTAAGACACTTGTATGAGGATATAACTGTGTGCACAGTAGAAGTTGTGCTGGGACAACTATTAAGGGAGATGTAAATAAATGCATCCCTACCCAAAATAGTTCTAGAACTACCAAGAACTGTGTGCAGACCAGGCCTTTAAACGTTAGGAAACACCAGAATGAAGGTTGCTTGTACGGCCTTAGCACGGTGTCGTTGTGTGTATGTCTTATGCAGGGGCGGCTCTAGGCACCAGCAAAGCAAGCACATGCTTGGGGCAGCCCATTTGCAGGGGCGGCAGGGATCCAGCATGGGAGCTGAGAACCAACAGGGGTCCCTGGGAGCTGTAGTTCCTTGGTTAGCTCCCTGCCTATAGAGCCAGCCCTGGAGCAGGGAAAGAACTACATTTCCCAGCATTCCCTTGGCCACTACCAACAGGAAAGAGGGGGAGGGAGGGAGGTACCTGAGACCTCATGCTGCAGTGAATGGAGAGCTGCACTGTGAATAGGGATTCCATATTTTAACATTCCAAAAATAGGACACTCCATGGAGAGGGAGGGTAGCCCCAACCTGCCACCATCCACTCCGACTGCCCCCACAGAAACCCCAACCTATCCAAACCCCCTGCTCCAACTGCCCCACAGGACCCCACCCCCTATCTAAGCCCCACTGGTCCTTGTCCCCAACTGCCCCCTCCTGAGACTCCCCCCAACTTCTCCCTAGGACCCCACCCCCTACCTGTCCCTGACAAACTCTTGGGACTCCCGTGCCTATCCAACTGCTGACTGCCCCCCCGACCCCCTGACCCATCTAACCCCCCCCCTTCTCCCTGCCCCTGACTGCCCCCCTCCCGAACCACCACCCCATCCAACTCCCCCTGCTCCCTGTCCCTTGACTGCTCCCCCCGGAACCCGCTACCCGTTCTCCAACCCCCCAGCCCCCTTACCATGCCACTCAGACCAGCATATATGCTGCCGTGCCCCCCCCGCGGAGCCACAATCCCCTTCCCCCGCCCGAGCACCTGCCTTCCAGATTTGAACACCTCAAAATTCAGGCGTGCTCAAGCTCAGTTTGGGCAGCTGTTACTTCATTTCTCCCAAATCAAATATACTGATCCACTGTAACTTGCTGTAGAAAAAGTAGGATAAAATTGAGCAAGAAATGCTTCCCAGTGGTTATTAGGACTGGAATTGCTATTTTCAACAGCCATTGCCGTTTGTTTGTTTGTTTGTTTGTTTGTTTGTTTGTTTGTTTGTTTGTTTGTTTGTTTGTTTGTTTAAAAGGAAGACAGTGATATTGCATTGGCAAATTCCCCATAGAAAGAAAGAGTGGAACAAAAGAATAATAAAGGGACCTCAACTTTTCCTCATTTATGTAGGACAGTCTTATAATATGCATCCAGATATCCTCCAATCACACAAGCTGAAAATTGTTCCACTTTACTGCAGTTCTTTAATCATATGGGAACCAATCCTGTCTGTGTTCTGTGCACATCCAAAATTCCTGCGGAATGACCCGCCCTGGGAGCGAGTTACCAGTCACCCAGGGCTGTGGCGGAAGGAGGGTGCAGGTGGGGGGGGGGGAAACCCAGGGCTGGGGCGGCAGGAGGTGTGTGTGTGGGGCAATGGTGGGGGGAGTAGGGGGGAACCCAGAGCTGGGGCAGCAGGGTGTGTGGGTGGGAGGGTGAGAGCCCAGGGCTGGGGTGGCAGGGGGGTGCAGGTCAGGGGGGGAGAGCCCAGGGCTGGGGCGGCAGAAGGTGTGTGTGTGGGACAATGGCGGGGGGATACGGGGGAGCGCAGAGCTGGGGCAGCAGGGAGGTGTGTGGGGGGAGAGCCCAGCACTGGGGCGGCAGAGAGGTGCGGATTGTGGGGGGGAGAACCCAGGGCTGGGGCAGCAGAGGGGTGCGGGTGGTGGGGGAGAGTCCAGGGTTGGGGCGGCAGGGGGGTGCAGCGAGGAGCCCAGGGCTGGGACAGGGGGCAGCCAAAACTTTTTTTGCTTGGGGCAGCTAAAAACATAGAGCCGGCCCTGGCCCCAATTCCGTCCTGGGGCTCTAGCTGAAACCAGAGCATGGGCCTGAGCGGCCAAGAAGAGGTTCCAGGCCTGAAGAAAGCAGGAATTTCGGCACAAAAGGGAAAACTAAGCAAGCACAACCACGAAGGGACTTGAACCCTCAATTGCCTGATCTAAAGTCAGCTGCCTTCACCCTTAGGCCACAGGGGAAAAGCCTCTCCAAAGCCTTCTTTAGAAAAGGGGAATGGACACTGTTTCTCGGGTCATCTACTGCGGGGCAGAGACTCTCTGGGCACAAGAAGTCGAGTTCCCAGCGAGTTGTGGCGCCACGTGCAGGACTTTGGCAGGGAGGCTTCAGCATGGGGGATTGGGATGCAGCTGGCTGTCAAGGTGCCATTTAGTGGCCCCACAGCACAGAGGGAGGTCGAGGAAAAGGAATCTTGCTGGTAGGCAGTGGCCGTGGAGAAAAAGAGGAAGGGTACCGAGCAGGAGCCATTTCTCTCACACATATATCTTGATCCTAGACATCAACCCCCACTGTCAGCAGAGGACAAAGTCAAGGCAAAATTTCATGACACCAAAAAGTGGATGAAGATGGAAATGCTTGAGTCAGAAATAATGATGTCAGAGAATCAATGTCAGACGCGTCTGAAACTGAAAGATGAATTGGAATGTCTTCTGAACGCTTGTGAAATCTCTAAAAAGGAAGCGATATCTGGATGATGGAAAGCTCAAAAAGGATTGGGCCAATTCCTGATTCATTCACAGCTGGGCCACGTCTCCATAAGAAAGAAAACATATTGAACTACTGGGAACAGCTGAAAAATGTCACGCCCACGCTAAATCAACTAGCAAAATTCATACCGGCAGTTCCATAACACAAGTGAGCGTCAAAAGACAATTTCCGGGCCTCCAATGTGTCCTTTCACTGCAGAGGGCCTGTATGACAAAGCAAATGTTTAAATATGGTTTTTTAGGTTTCTCAAACAGACTGTTTAGGAAAAAATAATCATGTATATTTGACCACACAAAAACACTAGGGAAACTCATGTAAAGTTAAAGTTACCAAATAAAGAAATAATCAAAAATCCAAACAGTTTCCAATATTGATCCTGCCTGCCCACCGGCGTGGGGCTGCCCCACACCCCCCAGCCCACTGCGGCCGGGACTCCTCTGGCCCAGGGGAGCTGGCCGGTCAGCGGGGTTAACTGGCAAGGTCCGGTTAACCGGTAAGCAAACCAGTAAACCCAGTACTTCCTGTTTCACCTTTGATATCCCTGGTTTGACCATGTCTAGGGAAAAAGATTCCCAGTGGCTGCTGGGTGGGGCAGCCCCTCCCAATCTCCTACCCCATGGGCTGGGGGAGCTGCCATTGTATCTCTGCCCCCCCTCCCTCCTCCTGCCCTCTGGCTCTGCCCTCCCCAGCCAGTCTCTGCTTGCTCCATAGTCTCCCTCCAGCCCCCCCACAGCCCCTCCCCCACACCCCCGTTTTCTTCCCTTTATCGGACACTCAGAGTTTCCCTCTAGTCCAGCTCTGCTCCCCTGAGCCCCAGAATTCTCCCCCTGCCCCGATACCTGTGTGGTCCCCCAGCCTCCCTCCCGCGCCCCAGATTCCCCGGCCCCCTCCCGCCCCCTGCATCCCTGTTCCCCAATTCCTGCCCTCTCCCACATCCCCAGTCACCCCCCTCCTACATCCCTGTTCTCCAATTCCCTCCCCCTCCCACATCCCTGCTCACCCCCCTCCCACATCCCTGTTCCCCAATTCCTGCCCCCTCCCACATCGCTGCTCACCCCCCTCCCACATCCCTGTTCCCCAATTCCTACCCCCTCCCACATCCCCAGTCACCCCTTCCCGCACCCTCCCATCTCCCTGCTCACCCCCCTCCCACATCCCTGTTCCCCAATTCCCTCCCCCTCCCACATCCCTGCTCACCCCCCTCCCACATCCCTGTTCCCCAATTCCTGCCCCCTCCCACATCGCTGCTCACCCCCCTCCCACATCCCTGTTCCCCAATTCCTACCCCCTCCCAGATCCCTGGTCACCCCCCTCCCACCCCCTCCCACATTCCTGTTCCCCAATTCCTACCCTCTCCCACATCCCCGGTCACCCCCCTCCCGCCCTCTACCACATTCCCCTTCCCCCTCCTGCCCCCTCCCAAATCCCCGGTCACCCCTCTCCTGCATCCCTGTTCCCCAATACCTACCCCCTCCCACATCCCTGGTCACCCCCCTCCCGCCCTCTACCACATTCCCCTTCCCCCTCCTGCCCCCTCCCACATCCCTGCTCACCCCCCTCCTGCATCCCTGTTCCCCAATTCCTGCCCCCTCCCACAACCCTGCCCCCTCCCCCCGGCTCCCCACATATCGCTGCCCCTCCCCCACCCCCTGCAAACCCTGGGGACTGCAGCCGCTTCCCTCTGCCCGAGGCCGGGACTCGCCCCGCTGGGAGCAGCCTGGGCCCCCCGCCCCGCACAGGCTGCACCGGGAGCAGCTCCCTGCGGGGGGCAGGTCTCCCCTTCTCCCCACATGGGGCACTACCGGGGGGGCTCAGGGTCCCAGTCAGAGGGGCCGGGCCGGGGTCTCTGCGCGGGGAGAGTCTCGGGGGGGGGGGGGGCAGCGGGAATGTCCCTCCCCTGCCCGCAGCCAGGACTCGGGGGGCCCCAGCAGCAGCAGCCGAGGCTCGGGGGGCTGGCAAGGCAGCACCCGCAATTCACTCCTGCTGCTGGGCTGGGCCCCGGATCGCTCCCCCCGGCGCCTCCTGGGCCCTGGCGAGCTGGAGTCCCTGGGTCTGGCCGGGGGGTCTGGCTCTTATTCGTGTCTTGTGGCGTCACCCCCAGCCCCCAGCAGGGACGTGGGGCCAAGGGGTCCATGCCCAGGGGCCCAGGGATTTCAAAGGCGCCGGGCTGAGGGGATCGAGCTGTGTTTTTAAATAAAAATGAAGATACAAAATGTCACTAGATCACTCGATGCTACAACTTACGCCTAGTGGGTGACAGACCCCCCGTCCCCCGCTGGTGCACACAGCCAGAGATGCCCCAAGGCTGACCAACAATCGTGGTCTGGTGCCACCCCACTACCGCGCCCACAGCCCCATGGGGCTTCCCCCAACAAGCCCCCAGACCCCAGTGTGGCCCACCACTCCACAATCCCCCACCGACTGTCCTCCTCGCCCCAAGCCAGGGTGCAGCCACCCCATCCAGCTGTGCCACTCGACAGCCCCACCCCCCACAGCCCCCCACAGCCGTGCTGTGTCCCCCTGGGGGCAGCCATGCTGCTGCCCCTCACTACCTCCCAGCCCAACAGCCACAGCCATGCCATTGACACAAGCCCCCGATCCAAGTCCCCTATAGCCTCTCCCTCCTCCAGGCCCCTCCCAGACCCAGGCCCCATCCGTACAACCCAATCGCCCCCTGCCAACAACCCCCCTTCTCCTCTCCCACAGCACCGATCCATCCCCTACCCTCCCACACCACACAGACCCCTCCACCTCCCAGCTGTGCCAGCCACCCACCCTGAGCCAGACCATCCACCCCGTCAGACACCCTCCCCCGCTGGTGCACCAAGGTCTCCCCAAAACCGACAACAGCTATGAATTAAAACCCCACAGTGTTTGTTGGGGCTACTGGAGCCGTGGGACTACCTGGAGATGCTGAAATCTCACTCTTGTCTCTCTCCTCCTGCCCCCATCTCCAAGCCAGGCACTGGGCAGTTCAGTGGTGAAGTGATGAACAGATGATCATCAGTTTGTTTTATGATGGGGGGAGGGGGGAGGTTTAAACTATTTCCCTGGATCAAGTCTCCCTTGGCAGCTCAGTCACCATTTCAGCTAGAGCAGAGCTGGGCACTGGGCCACCCAGGGCCTTTAACACCACGCCCTGGGGAGGGGGTGCTGAGATGGACCATCCAGTGAGGAACACAAGTCCTTCTACCCTCCACCACACCCTAGTTTGGAACTGCTGCTGACGGTCCCCCCACCCGTCGTAACTTTTATCCCCTCTGCCTCCCTCTATCTGGGGGTTTTCCCTTCTGCACCTACCTGGCAGGGCAGCCCCACCCCAGTCTGAACCCCTGATCCTGTCCCAGTTTTGTCCCTCTGCCCATCCCTTCCCTCCGATTTCCCCCCTTCAGGGGGATTTTCCCTGCCTTTGATTGCAGGGAGCAGATTCTGATGGCGCGTGAGGGCAGCAACTTGCAGATGTTACTGAGCATGTGAGAAGTACATTAGAAGATAAGAACGGTCAGACTGGGTCAGACCAAAGGTCCATCTAGCCCAGTGTCCTGTCTGCTGACAGCGGCCAGTGCCAAGTGCCCCAGAGGGAATGAACAGACAGGAATCATCCAGTGACCCATCCCCTGTCCCCCATTCCCAGCTTCTGACAGACAGAGGCTAGGGACACATCCCTGCCCATCCCAGCTAACAGCCATTGATGGACCTGGCCTCCATAAACCCATCTAGTTCCCCTTTGATCACAGGACCCTGCTCAGGAACAGTGAAGTTGCAAGTTCTAATAGGAAACAGCTTCTGATACAAGGGCAGCTCCTCTTCCTCCTCCCCTCCCATGGAGATGAGCAGCCCCCCCAACTGCCACTCTGCCCCAGCCTCCTTCAACCCATTGCCCCCTTTAGCCTCCCCCCAAATGTCCCCTTCCCCCATCTCCCCCTTCAGCCTCCTCCAACTGCCCCCCATCGCCCCGTTCAGCCTCCCCAAACTGTTCCCTTCCCCGCACCGCACCTGGTCACCTTCAGCCCCCCTTTGCCCTCTTCAGCCTCCGGCAACTTCCCCCTACTGCCATGGCTCCACCGCTCTCAAGTTCCCTTCCCCACAACCATCTGCTTCCTCACCATGGGGAACAGGAGCAGAAAATGCTTTTCAAAAAACCTTCTGCAAAGTGAAAAGTAAAACAAGCCAAGCAACCCGCTCCCTTGCTTTGTGCTGGGCGCCCAGCTGTGGGCTTGTGTATGTGTGTTTGGGGGCGGTGTTGTTCTGAGCACACTCTGTTCAGGGAAGGGGTGGAGTTGGCCAAAGGGGCAGGTTGAATCTTTAGCAGAGAATTCCTTTCTCCATTCTGTTAGCTAAGCGTTGCTGTTAAATGTCAGCCGACGAATGCAGCATTTGAAGCAATCTGACTCTAAATCCCCTGCCCTCTCGGTTGCTGCAGTTCTCACACCCTCTGCTCTTGTGATGTCACCACATGACATGGTGTCTTATTCCCATAGCATCTTGTAGGTTAGACAGGACTTAAGTTTATGAGGTAAAAACTGAAGCATAACTCCTTCCCTTCCCCCTTTTGACTTAGGAAAAATACATCCTGTCCACTCCCCCAGCCCAGCCCCACCAGAGGTGCTGCGGCTAGGAGACAGGTGCCCTCTCATCTGGCCCTGGGCTGCTGTGGGGAGAAAGGGCTGGGGGGAGTCCTCTCTCCCTCAGGCAACCTGCTCCCCAAACCCCTCATTCCCAGCTCCACCCCAGAGCCCACAACCCCAGCCGGAGCCCTCACACCCCAGCACCACAACCCTCTGCCCTAGCCCTAAGCCCCTCATTCCCAACTCCACCCCAGAGCCCGCACCCCCAGCCAGAGCCCTCACCCCCCTACACTCCAACCCTTGCCCCCCCCCAAGTCCCCTCCCACACTCCGAACCCTTCAGCCTCACCCCTGCCACACATCATCCAGGTGCAGAAGGAATTTTGTAATGTGCACCAATATAGAGGTGATGTGTCACACCTCACCTCCATATTGGTGCACACAACAGAATTCATTCCGCACATGGCGACCCAAAAAATTAGAGGAAACACTGCTCCTGACTTTCAACCACACTTTCTGTCACATCTTGAATTTCATACAGTGACTGATCAGAATAAAGTGCTCTCAAGTGAGCAACAGAACAACAGTGGTTCATAGTAATTATTTCGCACATTTTTTTTGAAGACATAGAACATTAGAGGAAATCATGAACTGCTAAGAGATAATTAATGGAGAGAAGCAGCAAGATTAATCCCATACATTGGATTGGTTGTGACTTATTTGCCTGATTTGAAAAGAGACCAAAAGGACCTGAGTCTCCTCGCTGTTGATAGCCCCCTGCTCGGCCAATCAGCACTGAGACTCTGAGGGGAGGGAGGCTGAGAGGTCTCACCAGATGTCCCAAAGGACGGCTTAGGTCACCATCAGAGGGGATAACTCTCAGATCCAGCTCCACCTCTTTGTGAGGACCTCCCTCAATGAGAGCACCCCCCACCCCATCCACACTCCACACACACCCCTCCTTGGTAGTGGGAGGGAAGCTGGGGAAAGGGGAAAAAGAAGCAAGAGAAGAGGAGAAAGGAGGGAGGAGAGAGGAAAAGGGAAACCAAAAAGGATAAACCCCAATGTCCCCAGGGATTCCAAGCGTCAATGTCCTAGGTAGGAAATCAAATTCTGCCACCTTAAGCCAGTGTTTTCTGGGCCTAGAAACAACAGGGGGATCAGACTGAACAGGTTCCAAACCTCTCTGGGCCTCTTACCTTGTAAAAGGGAAGTTTGTTTTCTGGCACAATCAGTGGTAGGAAAGGAGAAAACTCCACAGAGGTCACCCCCTCCCCACCACCTTTGCCCAATACGCCTAGTTCCTGCAACAGGCTTTTGTGATGTCACTCCCACTCCCACCCCACCCCTCCCCTCCAAGCTGATGTCCTGCCCCTGGCCAGCCTCGTTGGGTGTTTGTTTCCCCTGGATCTAGGGTTGCCAACTTTCTGACCCAACAAAACTGACCACCCTTGCCCCGCCTCATCAAGGACGGAATGCAAGGCTGAGTTCACTCACCAACCCCCTGAAACATGTCAGTGCCCCAGAGAAAACCGGACCCCTGCTATTGGAACTATATGATGGAGATCTAAATAGGAAAGGGACTGTCTGAATTGTCAAGATGGGGAACGAACAACAATCTACAGCAATGTCATTAACACAAACACACTCCAATCCTGCTCCAGCCGGAAGGGAAATGGGAAGAAATTCCTGCTGTCCAGCAATGGGGACACTTACAGCCCAGCACAGCAGTGAGTGGGCCGGGGAGGCTGGTCTGAGCAAACAATGTGAAGTGATAATTCACTGAGAAGAGAATCATAGTGGATGATTCCCCTGGATCTAGGGTTGCCAACTTTCTGACCCAACAAAACTGACCACCCATGTCCCGCCCCTTCGCCGAGGTCCCGGTCCGCTCACTCCTTCTCCCTCCCTCGCTTGCTCTCCCCCACGCTCACTCACTGGCTCATTTTCACCAGGCTGAGGACGGCTGGGGAGGGTCCCTTTCAACTGGCTGTTGTCAGGACAGAGCTGGGAAGGAGGCTGCCTGCCAAACACCTTGAAGAGGAGGCGTCCCTCCCTGTCAGAAAATCATCTCCCTCCTTCAGTTCAGTGACGGCCTGAATTGTTCCTTATCCCGGCAGAGCTGGAGGATTGAAAGCAGCAACATCAAACCCCTGTGTAGCTAGCGGAAATGAACACAAACACTCCCTTGTATCTGAACAGATGGTTAGATTTACCCTTGGTAAACTACAAGGCTAAAGGGATGGGCGGTGGCACCAGATCTAAGGAATGAAACACAACACAATCATCATCGTTATGCCCATCGTTGCCCCTTTATTCTTCTGCTGTCTCGCTCCAACCACCGTGGCCCTCTGTCGGTTCAGTGAGAGTGCCACACTCATTGCTTCCGACACACAAAGATTCACACACACACCTTGCACGCAAAACCTCACCAAGGAGTCACATGCACCTGCTGGTTCCCTGCACCCCTGCTGTACAGAATCCAGTCCCAAGGAAAGCTTGTGGGGCCCAGAGCTGGCAGGGAGTCCGGTGCTGGAGTATTTAACCTACAGTGACGGCACTCGGAGGAAAGATGCTGAACGAGTGCCAGTTAAACATTGGGAGCTCAGGTTCCAGTCCCCTCACAGCTCAGTCCATCGCTCTAGGCAAGGGGCACATCTGAATTCTCAGCTGGCTCAGTCTAGCTGCGTAGTTCTTGTTTACACCCAGTCAGGTCTGAGGCCTGTTTCGCACCCTGTGTTTGAGGAGACCGTCAGAAACCACTCTCTGCAATAGCAAATGCAGGAGGCCGTGTTATTGCTCCTGCCCCAGCACAGACAGACAACGAGGGAAATGGTCTATATTTGAGGGTGGGACTCCCTGCCCTTGGCCAAAGACCAGCACCTCTCTTTGACCTGTCCCTCCTGAAGCGTTTCTTTCAGCAGGGAGCCCTAGAGCTCAGTGGCTGGAGCGCTGCGTTTGTCACTGACGCTTGGGGAGCTCCAATATCACTGGGCTCCTCTGCCAGCAAGTCAAACGAAAGGAAGGATTTCCTCATTTGACAATCCTGGGCTTGTGTGAGGGGGTGTCCACACTGCACACTGAGCCTGTCTCTGTGTGGCCTGGGCTTGGTGACTTGTGTTGCCAATCCGGTGTTTGAGCATCCAGACTGCAGTGGAAACTCAGGCCTCAGGCAGAGTCTATCCTACCGCAGTAAGTCGTCCTAAGTGACGCTGCTCCAGCTACGTGAATAACACAGCTGGATTCGACGTCGCTTAGGTCGACTTACTGCTGTGTCTACTCTGTGCTGGGCCGACGGGAGACTTACCTTACTCTCGGCGTTCCCGGTGTAGTCCCAGAGTCGCCCGGAGAGCGCTCCACTGTCGATTTAGTGGGTCTTCACTAGACCCCCACTAAATCCACCCCCGGGGGATCGATCGCAGCACACAGCCTCACAGCGGTGCTGCGCATCCAACCTGCACTACTCAGCCCCGAGTCAGAAATTCAGCTCCTGTGGGGTGTGGCCCCCTCCTCAGCTCCCCGAGTCCCCAGTGATTTCTGCCATCACTTGTCTCCAGCCTGTTTGTGTCCATACGCTCCCCGCGGGGAGGCTGTGAGTGGTCTAGTTACAAGCTCTGGTTGCTCAGGCCTGTCAGGGAAGGCGAGCTCCGGGGAACATTGACACTGGAGATCCCTCAGAGGAAGCACAGGCCGTGGGTATAATAGGCGGGGAGGCTAAGCCTCTCCTGGCACAGCCGCCGACCAGGCCACGGATGCCTGGGCCCCGGTGGCCCCTCCTGTGCTCCATCTCTTCCTGTATCTGCTTAGCCCCTTCTCCCAGCCCCCATCGCCCACCGCTGCCTGGCTGAGTTCCCCCTCTCCTGCACTACACCCCCGCTCCGTGAGGTCCCTTCCGCTCACCGTGGGCCAACTCTCCTCCACTCCCTCCCCCGCTTTCCCATGGGTCAGTCCTGGGGCTGGTTTTATTCAACATCTTCATTAATGATCTGGATGATGGGATGGATTGCACCCTCAGCAAGTTCGCAGATGACACTAAGCTGGGGAGAGTGGTAGATACCCTGGAGGGTAGGGATAGGGTCCAGAGTGACCTACACAAATTGGGATTGGGCCAAAAAAAATCTGATGAGGTTCAACAAGAACAAGTGCAGAGTCCTGCATTTTGGACGGAAGAATCCCATGCCCCGCTACAGGCTGGGGACTGACTGGCTAAGCAGCAGTTCTGCAGAAAGGGACCTGAGGATTACAATGCACAAGAAGCTGGATTTGAGTCAGCAGTGTGCCCTTGTTGCCAAGAAGGCTAATGGCATATTGGGCTGCATTAGTAGGAGCATTGCCAGCAGATCGAGGGAGGTGATCATTCCCCTCTATTCGGCACTGGTGAGGCCACACCTGGAGTATTGTGTCCAGTTTGGGGCCCCTCACTACAGAAAGGATGTGGACAAATTGGAGAAAGTCCAGCGGAGGGGAAGGAAAATGATTAGGGGGCTGGGGCATATGACGTATGAGGATTGGCTGAGGGAACTTTGCTTATTTAGTCTACAGAAGAGAAGAGTGAGGGGGGATTTGATAGCTGCTTTCAACTACCTGAAGGGGGGTTCCAAAGAGGATGGAGCTCGGCTGATCTCAGTGGTGGCAGATGACAGAACAAGGAGCAATGGTCTCAAGTTGCAGTGGGGGAGGTCTAGGTTGGATATTAGGAAACACTATTTCCTAATAGGAGGGTGGTGAAGCACTGGACTGGGTTCTCTAGGGAGGTGGTGGAATCTCCATCCTTAGAGGTTTTTAAGGTCAGGATTGACAAAGCCCTGGCTGGGATGATGTAGCTGGGATTGGTCCTGCCATGAGCAGGGGGTTGGACTAGATACCTCCTGAGGTCTCTTCCAACCCTGATATTCTATGATTCTATCAGTCCTTTGTCCATCCCCCTCAGTGGGCACCTCTGGCCAGTGGGTGCTCAACTCCTGCTCTGCCCCAGGCCCCGCCCCCACTCCACCTCTTCCCCAAAGCTCCGCCCCACCTTTTCCCGCCCCTGCTCTGCCCCGGCCGCACCCCCAAATCAACCCCTTCCTCTAACCCCCGGCCCCCTCTCTTCTTGCCCCTGCTCCCCCCCGTCCCGCTTCTATCCCACCTCTTCCCCCAACCCCCACCCCGCCTCTTCCCCATCTCCTCCCCCAAGTATGCCATGTCCCCGCTCCTCCCCTACCCTCCCGGAGCATGCTGAATTCCATGAAAGAGCTGTTTTGCAGTGGGCAGGAAGTGCTGGGAGGGAGCGGGAGGAGTTGCTCAGTGGGGCCGCCGGCGGGCGAGATGTGCTGCGGGCAGGGCAGAGCTTGGCTGCCAGTGGGTGCTAAACACCCACTAATTTTTCCTTGTGGGGGCTCTAGGCTCCCAGATTCTTTTCCTGCTCATTAGATCGCACATGACAGGTTGGTGTCTCCTTTTCCTAGGGCAGGGGTGGCCAACCTGTGCCTCCGGAGCCACATGCGGTTCTTCAGAGGTCACTTTCCGGCTCCGTGCATAGGCGCTGACTCCGAGGCGGGAGCTACAGCTGCTAACTTTCCAATACGCTGTGGGGTGCTCACTGCTCAACCCCCTGCTCTGCCCCAGGTCCTGCCACCACCCCACCCCTTCCCCCAAGGCCCCAGCCCCTTCCCCCGAGCCTGCCATGCCCTCGCTCCTCCCCCCTCCCCACCAGAGCCTCCTGCGCACTTGAAAACAGCTGACTGTGGCGGGTGGGAGGAGTGGGGAGGGAGTGGGAGGCGGTGATTGGCGGGGCTGGCGGTGGGCGGGAGGTGCTTGGGGCTGGAGAGGGGTAGTGGATGGGGGGCTGCTGACATATTCCTGTGGCTCTTTGGCAATGTTCATTGGTAAATTCTGGCTCCTTCTCAGGCTCAGGTTGGCCACCCCTGATCTAGGGACTGGTGGGGGCCAACGTTGCAACAGTCACTTCTCAACGGTCCGTTTTGATTTGAATGTGGGCATCTTTCAGTTCCCCGTCTGCGTCAGCCTTCCACGTTCTCTGGAGGCAGATTTCCATTATTTGATCTTTCAGCAGATGAGTATGGGTGAATTTCCATGGATAGAACCTAAAGGGAAGATAACAAAACTCGTGTAGAATTTAGATTGATATCTCCATAAATAGTATTTCCCTTGGAGTTGCCTCAATACACTCCTTGCCTTCAAGTTGTGAATCTAAACCTTTTGTCTCATGTAATGATTGGCTAATGTATGTGTATTGAGACAATATCTATCTCAGAATTTACATGACTGAAACACACATAAATGAGATCAAATAATGCAGAAGAAAGAAATCTTAAGCTATTGAAAGTGATACAGCTCCACTCCCATCCCCTGGCTGTCATTTTGGTAATTCTCTCAGAAATAATCTCATGGAGATAGACTTCAAAACTCTCTACAAATTCTACTATGCCCCCATTGGGCTATATACAATAGATGTGTAAATTCCCCCCTGCAATTCCTTTCCAGGAAAGGGGTTTAAATAAACTGTAGCCTACATTGGTCATGGGTCTCGGTGTGATTTCTTTGTTATTGTGTTGGTGGCCCAACTTCTGACTGGATGTTATAAATAGTATGGGAAATTCTACATTTAAAGTTTACTGGTTATTTTCCCCATGCTACTAAAATCCAGATATTGAAATAGCTGAGAATAAGTCAACATATTTGCAGCTGCTAATCCATCCTTCCAGACCCTCAAACCTTCTCGATGACAATCTTTTGTTCCTTTTCCTGGGTTCTCTGGGAACAGAGGTTTATTGGCTTTCAGCTTGGCCCCATCTGTTCCCAGAGTCCCAACATTCTGTGCACAAAGGAGTGGGGTTAATAATGAAGCACAGCCCAGCCACACTGAAGGTGCCGATAGCCCCAGCCCTGGCAGCGCAGCACTTACCTTGTCTACTGATGGGCCTCCATATTAGGCTCCAGGAGCAGACATGGTTTCCTCAGACATGCTGCAGGGCCTTGTTTGTCCAGCTGAAGTATCAGGAGGAATTTGGCTTTGCACTTTTCTCTCTGTCTCTCCCAAGCTCTGATCCTGTTGCCCATCCCCACAGACCTGAGTGCCTCCCCGGTGAATTAGATTGGCCTAGGGAGGTCTCTGGCAGAATTCATTTCTACGTCCCCTGGGTAGGAGGCTCTCGGCATCATTTACTCCCCCTGATTAATGAAGGTCCACCGCCCTCCTGGGAGGTAGGAATTCTACCCATTGGACACCTGGGGAAACTGAAGCCCAGACAGCTCCGTGACTTGCCCCAGCCTGCACGGTGGGGCAGGGTTACCATCGAACCCAGGAGAACACCCTGGCCAGGGCTCCTAGAACCAACACTGCCTATTGGGGAGTCTGACTGTGTTGCCCTTCAGTTGTTGCTGCTGGGAATTCTCAGCCAGGCTGTGACGAGGCGATTCTGGCGGGACCCAACGGAGAGTGCCAGTTCAGGACAAATCGCTTCAAGCAGGGCACTTACAGCCCAGGGCTGGGGTCTTCCCACCTCTAAGGCAAACCAAACCAGCCAGACAGGGAGGACTTTGGTTTTTCTCCACTGGCTAACCACAAGTCACACAAGCAATTCCCTTAGACACTCCAGTTTCCCAGTATCACTACCAGTGCCACTCGTTATGGGGATGAATGGTTATGAAAACCAATACCCCAATAAAAGAAAAAAGTTCTCCCAATCCCAAAGGACCAAGCCCCAGACCCAGCTCAACGTCCAAATCAGAGCTTACCCACAAATCACGCTGTTGCCAATCCTTTAGAATCTAAAATCTAAAGGTTTATTCATAAAAGGAAAAAGATAGAGATGAGAGCTAGAATTGGTTACATGGAATCAATTACACACACAGTAATGGCAAAGTTCTTGATTCAGGCTTGTAGCAATGATGGAATAACCTGCAGGTTCAAATCAAGTCTCTGGAACATCCCCAGCTGGGATGGGTCATCAGTCCTTTGTGTAGAGCTTCCGTTTGTAGCAAAGTCCCTCCACGGGTAAGAAGCAGGATTGAAGACAAGATGGAGATGAGGCATCTGCCTTTTATAGTCTCTTCCAGGTGCAAGGACACCTCTTTGTCCTTACTGTGGAAAATTACAGCCAAATGGAGTTTGGAGTCACATGGGCAAGTCCCTGCATACTTTGCTGAGTCACAAGGTGTATCTGCCTTCTCTCAATGGGTCAGTTGTATAGCTGATGATCCTTAATGGGCCATCAAGCAGGCTAGGCAGAGTTGACACCAACTTGTCTGGGGTGTCTCCCAGAAGCATAGCATAAGTTTGAAATACAGACAGTATAAAGCCAATATTCATAACTTCAACTACAAAAATGAAACACACATATAGACAGCATAATTATAACCAACAAACCATAACCTCTCCATAGACCCCTTACACCACAACCTTTATACAATATTTGCTGCAAATATATAACAGTGGTCGCAACAGTGATCTATACAGTTACAGATTATGTCAAGAACATCACACCCCAAATGCAATATTGATGCAGGAAGGGATGACAAACATCCCTGTCTGCATCCCAAGAGCTCCCCATCCTGGGTTCTGTCTCACTACAGCTACTCTTGAGTTAGAAGCCGTACCAGTGTATAACAGAAATGGTTTATCAAAGTCATGTTCAATAACATGATTGAATCTTTTTACAAACTCAAGGGAAAACTTGGTTAGAACAATAGTGGATTTGATCTGCTCTTGTAGCATGGTTCCTGTATGTCTCTGTGATCTTGCCAAGAGCTAAAGAACATAGCTACTTTATTCATAAAAGCTCTGGCAAATGTTTGGAAGCCAATTAACATCAAGCCAATGTAGATATTAATGTTGTTCGTAGTATAGGAATCTTGGCATTTAGCCGTGAAAGCAATATGGTAGTGTGCCTTAGTTTCCCCTTTCATACAGCACATCAGGTCTGGAATGTCTTTTCCCCTGTGAAAAGTTCCAATGCTGTTTACAGGCATTAACTGTGAAACATTAGGAGAACAAGGCCTTTGAACATAAAGTATGTTCTTATGTATTACTCTTAACATGTTCAAGGGATTTTCCAAAAGATTAGGCACATTGTACATTTTTACAGTTCTTGCTAATAGCAAGACATTAGTTACAAAAATTACCATTAGCAATAACAACAAATCCATTGCAAGTGTCCATTTACAATCAGTTTTGTCATGCCACACCTTTGGCCCAATACCACTGGGTTTTTGGCATTTTAGGGTTAACCTGTGGCTTTCCTTTGCAAAATCAAGTTCTCTTTTTCCTCCTTGTCCTGAAGGATCAAACCCTGATTTTTCTTGCTTAACAGAATTCACTGGCTGATTGGGTGGGCTCTCTGTGCTAATAGCTATTAGCAAGTCTTTTTTCTCCCTGCCAGCAAGGTCATTTGCATCAACACAGACACTAGCTTTTAGATTCTCAGCTGCTACCAATTTCAAGGCTGGACACTCATTCTTCCCTTTAGCAGGATTGGGTTCTTCCCCCCCCCCCAAACACCTTTTGCCTAGAAGGTTGAAAACGGAAACTTCCTGCTTACAGGAATTCCTTTGCTGGCTAGGTGTGTTCACAAGTGCAGACCCTGACGCACAGACTGCTCACTCAGGGCTTGGCTACACTTGCGAGTTACAGCGCAATAAAGGAGCCTGGGGGCACTAGCTCACTCCCCGTCCACACTAGCATGGCACGTACAGCGCTCTGACTCCGTGGCTACAGCGCTCCTGGTTCTCCACCTCGGCGAGAGGAATAACGTTTGCTGCGCCTTGGCTACAACGCCCGGGCGTCAGTGTGAACGAGGTGTTGCGTTACTGCGCTCTGATCGGCCTCCGGAACGTCCCATAATCCCCTTAAGTCAAATGGCCACTCTTGTCACTGTTTTGAACTCCTGCAGGAATGCGGAAATGCCCTTTCAAAGCCCCTTTTCTGACAGCCGGCATGCAAGCCGTTACTGTGCAATGCTGTGCGAGAGAGAGAGGCAGGGGAGAAGGGGGGTCTGCTGCTCTCTGAACTTACAAGACAGCATGCTGACGTGCTCAGCCCCCCCAAAACCCCGCTCTCTCTCCCCCCACATAAACAGAACACACTCCCTGTCACACTCCACCCCACCCCTCCCATTTGAAAAGCACCTTGCAGTCACTTGAATGCTGGGATAGCTGCCCATAATGCACCACTCCCAATGCTGCTGCAAGTGCCTCAAATGTGGCCACGCCAGTGCGCTGTCAGCTGTCGGTGTGCTCTGCCATACTACCCCCCGCCCATTACCCCCACCCCCTTATGCCTGGCAACTCCCATGCCCAGTGCCCCTCTGGCCCACAGAGCCCTATAACCAGCACCCCCCACTGCCTAGTGCCCCTCTCACGGCCCCCCCACAACTGCCCAGCACTCCATATTCCTGAGGGAATTCAGCACCAAAACATTAAAAATTCTGTGCACTATTTTAAAATTCTGCAAATGTTATTTGTCAATAAATAAACGTGGAAGCTGCAGCCTGGCAGGGGGAGCCCAGGCCACTGGCTGCATGGACGTGGGAGATCACCCTGCAGCCTCCCCCCTCCCTTCCCAGGAAAGGGACTCGACAGTGAGGCTGCACCCGACCCTGACACATTGTAAGGGATGGGCCTGCCCCAGAAACACCTTTGGGCACTGCCCCTCTGCGCCAGGTGCCCCAGGTGTGGGAGGCAGGCTCAGCCCGGCAGGATCCAAGCGTGGAGGGGCTCAGTGTGGGGGGATCCAGGTGGGGCTAACAGGGCTCTGGGGGGAGCAGTCGGGGCGCAGGTGGCTCAGTGGGGGATCTGGATGCACAGGGGCTCGTTGGGGGTTGATGGGGCAGTGGGACTCTGTAGAGGGGTCCAGGTGAAGGTGCTTGGGGCTCAGCAGGGGGTGTCTAGGTGTGGAGAGCTCAGCGGGAGGGCGGGTGCAGGGGAGGTGGGGCTCATTGGGGTGGGGTCCAAGTGAAGCTGGCTGGGGCTCTGTGGGGTGGGTGGTACAGATGCAGGGCAGGTGGGGCTAGTCAGGGGGAGGGTTCGATGGGGCTGCTTAATGGGCGAGCCTCAGCTGCTGCCAAGGGGATGCTGCATGCCAGGCTCCCGGTTCTCTCCTGTCCCTGCATGCCTCATCCCCTTCTCTTCCCCATCCCATGCCCCTTCCCCACTGCCCATCTCCTCCCCATCCCACCCCCTTCCTTCCCTACTGCTTATTTCCCCCAGTCGCCCCCCACCCCAGCACATGCACTCCCTGCTGTACAGAGAACAGGATGGCCCCTCCCAGCACACAGACAGGGAGCACCACCGGCACTAGGACCCAAAAGGCTGCGTCCAGCTGCAAAGTCAGCAGAACTGAACAGCCCCCTCTTTCCACCGGGCAGTTCTGTGGGGACTCCCCAGACACAGCTCCTACAGCCAATCCATCAGCACTGAACAAATACTGCAAGACTAATATCTCACAGGCCCGATTTCAGCAGAGAGCCTCTAAGCCTCACTGCGGGGAGCTTCCCCCCCTCAGCCCTGAAGAGAATATCGCTGCCAGCCTCCAGCTCAGGGCTGAGCCTTCACTTCCTCCCATGCAGCTCTGGGAGAAAGAGCTCCTTAGGCCCCCTGAAGGGGAAAAGCCACAAACAAATCTTCACGTGGCTCTCACACCTCTAGGGGCCCAGGCCAGCCAGGTATCAATCCCAGCCCATGGAGGGTTAGGAGTTCCTGCTGCTCCCTGCTGAGATACACCGACCTTGCGCTGCACTGGGGGGCTGTCCCCTTTTGCAAGCACGTACTTCCTGTTTCTGGGAAGGAAGAACTACTGCCCTAGTGTTAACGGCCTGCTGCACTGTGCCTGCATCACAATGCCAGAGCCTCCCCAGGCAGGAGACTCCTTTGTCAGCCACCTGGCCACAGGAGCAGGCTCATGTCCACAAGACACAGGTCGTTTGGAGAGACTGGGCAGAGGAAGGAGCCCCATGTCCTGAGCTAGGAGAGCTAGTGCCCGAGAAGAGAGCCTCACCCTTATAGCATTCATCACCCGCGGCGGACAGGAGCGAGCAGTGGCAGTGGGGGGGGGGGCAGGGAGCGGAGCCCTGGGTCTGGCCAGCTGAGAGGAGCGATCCTGGGGCCGGTTTTCTTCAATGTCTTCATTCATGATCTGGAGGATGGCGTGGGCTGCACCCTCAGCAAGTTTGCGGATGACACTAAACTGGGAGGAGTGGTAGATACGCTGGAGAGTAGGGATAGGATACAGAGGGACCTAGACAAGTTAGAGGATTGGGCCAAAAGAAATCTGATGAGGTTCAACAAGGACAAATGCAGAGTCCTGCACTTAGGACAGAAGAATCCCATGCACTGCTACAGACTAAGGACCGAGTGGCTAGGCAGCAGTTCTGCAGAAAAGGACCTAGGGGTTACAGTGGACTAGAAGCTGGGTATGAGTCAGCAGTGTGCTCTTGTTGCCAAGAAGGCTAATGGCATTTTGGGCTGTATAAGTAGGGGCATTGCCAGCAGATCGAGGGACGTGATCATTCCCCTCTATTTGACATTGGTGAGGCCTCATCTGTAGTACTGTGTCCAGTTTTGGGCCCCACAACAAAAATGAATAGGGGGCTGGAGCACATGACTTATGAGGAGAGGCTGAGGGAACTGGGATTGTTTAGTCTGCAGAAGAGAAGAATGAGGGGGGATTTGATAGCTTCTTTCAACTACCTGAAAGGGGGTTGCAAAGAGGATGGATCTAGACTGTTCTCAGTGGTAGCAGATGACAGAACAAGGAGCAATGGTCTCAAGTTGCAGTGGGGAAGGTTTAGGTTGGATATTAGGAAAAACTTTTTCACTAGGAGGGTGGTGAAGCACTGGAATGGGTTCCCTAGGGAGATGGTGCAATCTCCTTCCTTAGAGGTTTTTAAGGTCAGGGTTGACAAAGCCCTGGCTGGGATGATTTACTTGGGGATTGGTCCTGATTTAGGCAGGGGGTTGGACTAGATACCTCCTGAGGGCTGTTCCAACCCTGATATTCTCGGATTCTATGATAGGCAGATAGACCCAGACTAGTCCATAGGAGACTGGGGGGGAGGGGAGGCGCAGAGGAAGAGGATGCAGGCAACTGAACATGACAGGTGTTCATGAAAGGAGAGAGAGAGTGTTTGAGTGTCAGTTGGCCAACACAGAGAAGAGAGAGAGAGAGAGAAACCTAGGAGGAAGGAACAAAACTCAGAACAAGGAGTCACCCTCATGGACCCAACTACTGCTAGGGAGCAAACACCACTGCTGGCCAGAGAGATGAACAGCCCCCGCAAATGGCATCATCAACTCCCTTGAATCCACAGCTAGTCAGGAAACCCTTTTTCTTGGTTTTTTTTTATTCTTTTTTTAAACAAACCCACACCCAGCTAACGGGAAGTCCCTGCCTGGAGCCAGAGCCCTCACCAAACCAGACACTGATCTCACAGACAGTGACAGCTGCTCTGCTCCCAGCTGGACAGGTCTTGCCTGACATCAACAACGCTTGCGCTCTCGCTCGCTTTCCATCTCGCCACCGAGACGGACTCTGTCCGCCACCCCCACCACACACTTCTTTTCCCTTGGTGCCAAACACAACACAAGAAGGAAAAACAAAAGTTATCATCACAATCTGCCGTGATGGCCAGGCTCTCCTTCTCGCATCTCCCACACCCCAGGGCTCTACCCTGAACCCCCTTCCCATGATGTTGTCAGAGCTACAACTAGAAAGCACCCCACTGCACCTGCACCCAACATAGTCACTCTGCACAGGAGACTCTTATCTTCCACTGGTCTTAACCCCACAGAGCCCCAGGCCCAGCTAGGATGCACCTTATTTTTCTTTAGTACTCGGGCTCTCGTCCTCTCCTTCCTATCCCTCTTGGACTCCATCTGTGCTATGAGAGAGGACTGGGAAGTGTTACAGACGCAGAGACCCTCCCCCAGCTCTCTCTGTGCCCTGGGCTCACACCTGGGTGTCTCTGCAGTCCTTGGCGCTGTCCAGCATGTCTCCCTCCACAGAAGTCACCTGATGTCATCTTAGACTCCATCTTCACATTGCTCTTCTCCTTCCCAGAGCTTCTGCTCTGCTCCTCAGACCTGTCTGTCCTCAGCTCTGCAGGCAGAGGGGAAGGGGCACCATGGGAACACACACGCCCCATTCCAGACACCACATGGCATCCACAGGGCTACCAAACCATGTCACCTTGTGCCAAAAACCACACCCCACCCCAAGGGAGCAAAACGCCTTTGTGAGCCCAGCACACACATACACACCAAGCCCAGCCAAATTGGGAGCTTGCCCCCCCTTCCCGGGCCTCATGGATGGAGAAGTTTGGTGGGCAGTGGGGGCCCCGAGGGACTGGCTCAGCATGTGAATGAGGGACTGGGATATATGTGGGGGCGGGACTGTGGGGTTGGGGTGTCCAGGAGGACCCAAGGTAAGGGACTAGGGGTAGAGAAGAGTAGGGTTACCAAGTGCACTGTGGGACTGGGGGATTTAGAGAGCCCAGAGAGGACAGGTGGGGCAGGTTGGAGGGCCGCACGGGGGCTGAAAAGGGAAATCCGGCAGGTTGGGGGGTAGCAGAGAGTGGAGATAAGGGACTCGCACACTGGGGATGGAGAAGGCAATGGGGTGACAGGGACGTGGGGCCCAGCACTGGAGAAATGGGCTGGAGTCGATTGGGGCGGGGTGGGAGGAGGACGCTGGGGGAGGCAGCACATTGGCAGGGCAAAGGGAAAGGCCAAGGAGAGAGGACAAGGTGGGGGAGGGGAGCACTAGGGGATGACGGGGGGCTGAGGGTGAACTAGGGGGAGTTTGAGGAGCAGGACTGAGGGGTCCCCATGGGCGCAGGGCAGGGCTAGGGGTGGAGGGGGGGCTGGGGAGGCCCAGGGACGGGGCAGGTTGGGGGGCTGAAGAGAATGTCAGGGCCCTACAGAGCAGGGAGCGGGTGGGGGAGGGGATGGGGGCGCTGAGGGGTCCCCACGGGCACAGGGCGGGCCTGGGCGCAGTTGGTGGTTGCGGGGGACGGGGCAGGTAGGGGGCTGAGGGGGATGTCACGAGTCTAGGGAGCGGGTGGGGGAGGGGGGCAGGGAGTGGATGAAGGGCATGGGGTGGATGGGGGTGGGGGGCAGGGGGGACGGGGCAGGTTGGAGGGCTGAGGTGGATGTCGGGGCTCTAGGGAGCAGGTGGGGGAGGGGGCAGGGGGTGGATTGGGTACAGGGCGGGGCTGGGGGCATGGGGTGTATGGGGCGTGGGGGCAGGGGGAGGATGGGGCACATGGGATGGATGGGGGGGGCAGGGAAGGTTGGAGGGCTGAGGGGGATGTCGGGGCTCTAGGGAGCGGGTGGGGGAGGGGATGGGGGGGCTGAGGGGACCCCACGGGCGCAGATTCAGGCGCGGGGGCGGGGGCCGGGCTCCTTGTGGCGCGCGGAGGAGCGAGGGCTACACGTGACTGAGCACAGCAGACACTCGCTGAGAGGGAGGAGGAATCCCACAATGCACCGGGGCTGGCAGAAGCCGCACGCAACGGCCCCGCCCCACCTTCAGGCGCCTCTGACCTTCTCCTAATGGCCTCCTGAGCCCAGCACTCACTTCCGCTTCCGGCCCCAGCCTAGGTAGAGGAGTTTCAGGGGCGGGGGCGCTAGGGAGGCGAAAGGAGGTCGCAGTGGGCGGGGCATGTGGCGGCTGGGGGGTGGGGCAGAGCGATCAGGGCAGAGGCCGAGCCCCCGGGCAGAGCGGGTCTGGGTTGGGGGCGGGATTGGGCCGGAGCAGGCGCGGAACTAGGGGCGGGGCCGGGGCAGAGGGGGCGGGTCTGGGGGCGGGGCCGAGGAGGAGCGGGGCAGAGTGGGCGGGGCGGGTCTGGGGGCGGGGCAGAGCGGGGCTTAGGGCGGGGACGGGACTAGGGGCAGGGGCCGAGCGGTGCCGGGGCAGAGTGAGCGGGGATAGGGGCGGGGCAGGGGTTGGTCCGGCCCCGCCCGCTCCACCCGGCTCGGGGGCCCCGGGGCGCTCAGCCGCGGTGCCCGGTCGGGTCTAAGTGGCACTTTGAGCCCCAGGACATCGCCGCCCGGCCCCGGCCCGTCGCTGTGCTCGGTCCCGGTCCCCCCGCTGCACCCGGGGCCGCTTCTCCCCGAGACGCTCCCCACGGCCACGGGAGACAGAGCTCCCTGGGCTGCTCCTCCCCCCTCAGCTCAGCCCTGCTCAGGCAGCTCCAGCTCACACGGAGGACGGGACCCCCGGCCTCCTCACTTCCACCCGCCCCCACCCTCACCTCCACTGCCCCCACAAACTTCCACCCGCCCCCCACCCTCACCTCCACTGCCCCACAAACTTCCACCTGCCCCCACCCCCACCCTCCACTGCCCCACAAACTTCCACTCACCCCCCACCCCCACACACTCACCTCCACTGCGCCCAATAAACTTCCACCCACACACTCACACTCCTCCCCCACTCCCCAACACACCCATACATACTTTCCCCCAACACACACACACACACTCCA
This sequence comes from Chrysemys picta bellii, assembly GCF_011386835.1. Lineage (NCBI taxonomy): Eukaryota > Metazoa > Chordata > Testudines > Emydidae > Chrysemys > Chrysemys picta. The sequence continues at coordinate 16,231,424 of NC_088807.1, read as the reverse complement.
CTCCCCCCACAACCTCCCTCCCCCATGCACACACACACACTGCTGTGGACTCTGTGCCGCGCAGACACTCGGGGCAGAGATGGGGCGAGCAGGAGCCATTTCTGCAGAGTCACTTTCCAGCCAGGCCCCAGCACTTACCCCAGATCTCTCCTATCACCTGCAGTCTCTGGCTCAGGAGCTGATGCCAGCAGAGCCCAGGGGGGTGGGGGGCAGAGGGTGTAAACTATTTCCCTGAATCAAGTCTCCTTTGTCAGCTCAGTCACCATTTCAGCTAGAGCAGAGCTGCGGTACCTGGGCACTGGGCCACCCGGGGCCTTTAACACCACAGCCCTGGGGAGCGGGTGCTGAGATGGACCATCCAGTGAGGAACACAAGTCCTTCTACCCTCCACCACACCCTAGTTTGGAACTGCTGCTGACGGCTCCCCCCACCCGTCGTAACTTTTATCTCCTCTGCCTCCCTCTATCTGGGGGTTTTCCCTTCTGCACCTACCTGGCAGGGCAGGCTGCCCCCACCCCAGTCTGAACCCCTGATCCTGTCCCAGATTTGTCCCTCTGCCCATCCCTCCCCTCCGATTTCTCCCCTTCAGGGGGATATTCCCTGCCTTTGATTGCAGGGAGCAGATTCTGATGGCGCGTGAGGGCAGCAACTTGCAGATGTTACTGAGCATGTGAGAAGTACATTAGAAGATAAGGACGGCCAGACTGGGTCAGACCAAAGGTCCATCTAGCCCAGTGTCCTGTCTGCCAACAGTGGCCAGTGCCAGGTGCCCCAGAGGGAATGAACAGACACGAATCATCCAGTGACCCATCCCCTGTCCCCCATTCCCAGCTTCTGACAGACAGAGGTTAGGGACACCATCCCTGCCCATCCCGGCTAACAGCCATTGATGGACCTGTCCTCCATGAACCCATCTAGTTCCCCTTTGATCACAGGATCTCATGGGGATGAGCAGCCCCCCCAACTGCCTCTCTGCCCCAGCCTCCTTCAACCCATTGCCCCTTCAGCCTCCCCCCAAATGTCCCCTTCCCCCATCTCCCCTTCAGCCTCCTTCAACTGCCCCCCATTGCCCCGTTCAGCCTCTCCAAACTGTTCCCTTCCCCACACCGCAACTGGTCACCTTCAGCCCCCCGTTGCCCTCCTCAGCCTCCGGAAACTTCCGCCACTGCCCTTGCTCCACCACTCTCAGGTTCCTTTCCCCACAACCATTTGCTTCCTTACCATAGGAAACAGGGGAAGAAAAGGCTTTTGAAAAAACCTTTTGCAAAGTAAAAATAAAACAAGCCAAACAACCCCTTCCCTTGCTTTGTGCTGGGCGCCCACCTGTGGCTTGTGTGTGTGTGTGGGGAGGGGGAGTGTTGTTCTGAGCACACTCTGTTCAGGGAAGGGGTGGAGTTGGCCAAAGGGGCAGGTTGAATCTTTAGCAGAGAATTCCTTTCTCCATTCTGTTAGCTAAGCGTTGCTGTTAAATGCCACCCGACGAATGCAGCATTCGAAGCAATCTGACTCTAAATCCCCTGCCCTCTCGGTTGCTGCAGTTCTCACAGCCTCTGCTCTTGTGATGTCACCACATGACATGGTGTCTTATTCCCATAGCGTCTTATATATTAGACAGGACCAAAGTTTATAAGGTAAAAACTGAAGCATAACTCCTTCCCTTCCCCTTTTGACTTAGGAAAAATTAATCCTGTCCCCTGCCCCAGCCCAGCCCCACCAGAGCTGCTGCGGCCAGGAGACAGGTGCTCTCTCACCTGGCCCTGAGCTGCTGTGGTGAGAGAGGGCTGGGGGAGTCCTCTCTACCTCGGGCAACCTGCTCCCCAAACCCCTCATTCCGAGCCCCACCCCAGAGCCTACACCTCCAGCCGTAGCCCTCACCCCCCTGCACCCTAACCCTCTGCCCTAGCCCTGAGCCCCTCATTCCCAGCCCCACCCCAGAGGCCACACCCCCATCTGGAGCCCTCACCCCCCTACACCATAACCCTCTGCCCTAGCCCTGAGCTCCTTATTCCCAGCCCCACCCCAGAGCCCACACCCCCAGCTGGAGCCCTGAGCCCCCTGCACCTGAACCCTGTGCTCCAGCCCTGAGCCCCTCATTCCTAGCCCTACCCCAGAGCCCGCCCTCCCAGCCAGAGCCCTCACGCCCCTGCACCCCAACCCTCTACGCTAGCCCTGAGCCCTTCATTTCAGCCCCACCCCAGAGCCCACACCCCCAGCCGGAGCCCCTCACCCCCCGCACCACAACCCTCTGCCCTAGCCCTGAGCCCCTCATTCCAAGCCCCACCCCAGAGCCCACACCTCCATCCGGGGCCCTCAGCCCCTGCACCCCAACCCTCTCCCCCTAGCCCTGAGCCCCTCATTCCCCAGCCCCACCCCAGAGCCCACACCCGAAACCTCTGCCCCACTTCAGACCCCTCCCACACTCCGAACCCTTCAGCTCACCCCTGCCACACACCATCCATGTGCAGAATGAATTTTCTGATGTGCAGCAATGTACAGGTGATGTGTCACATAACAAAATTGCACATATTGGTTCACATCACAAAATTAATTCCGCACACGGACATAAAAAATGTGAGGAAACACTGCTCCTGACTTTCAACCTATCTGTGACGTCTTGAATTTCATACAGTGATTGATCAGAATAAAGTGCTCTCAAGTGAGCTACAGACCAATAGTGGTTCATAGTAATTATTCAGCCAGTATTTTAGAAGACCTCGACCACTAGAGGAAATCCTGACCTGCTAAGATACAATTAATGGAGAGAAGCAGCAAGATTAATTCCATACATTGGATTGGTTGTGACTTGTTTGCCTGATCTGAAAAGAGACCAAAAGGACCTGAGTCTCCTCGCTGGCGATAGCCCCCTGCTCGGCCAATCAGCACTGAGACTCTGAGGGGAGGGAGGCTGAGAGGTCTCACCAGATGTCCCAAAGGACGGCCCAGGTCACCATCAGAGGGGATCACTCTCAAATCCAGCCCCACCTCTTTGTGAGGACCTCCCGCAATGAGAGCACCCCCCACCCCATCCACACTCCACACACACCCCTCCTTTTAGAGGGAGGGAAGCTGGGAAAGGGGAAAAAGAAGCAAGAGAAGAGGAGAAAGGAGGGAGGAAAGAGGAAAAGGGAAACCAAAAAGGATAAACCCCAATGTCCCCAGGGATTCCAAGCGTCAAAGTCCTAGGCAGCAAATCAAATTTGGCCACCTTAAGCCAGTGTTTTCTGGGCCTAGAATACTGCCTGCACCAGGGGGATCAGACTGAACAGGTTCCAAACCTCTCTGGGCCTCTTACCTTGTAAAAGGGAAGGTTGTTTTTGGCACAATCAATGGTAGGAAAGGAGAAAACTCCACCAAGATTCCTCCTCATGCTCACATCCGTGAATCCTAATTCTCTCTCAGTCCCCGAGGAGAGACCTCGTCAAGGAGACTTGCGGCAGCAAAGCCGGGGGGGTCTCAGAGACTGGCCTGGCCCTGCACCTCTGTCCTGCCCGGCTGATGTCAGGGTCTCTCTGTGAGGTCACCCCCTCCCCACCACCCTTGCCCAATAGGCTGAGTTCCTGCAACAGGCCTTTGTGATGTCACTGCCACCCCCACCCCTCCCCTCCAAGCTGATGTCCTGCCCCTGGCCAGCCTCGTTGGGTGTTTGTTTCCCCTGGATCTAGGGTTGCCAACTTTCTGACCCAACAAAACTGACCACCCTTGCCCTGCCTCATCAAGGACGGAATGCAAGGCTGAGTTCACTCACCAACCCCCTGAAACACGTCAGTGCCCCAGAGAAAACCGGACCCCTGCTATTGGAACGAGATGCTGGAGATCTGAATGGGAAAGGGACTGTCTGAATTGTCAAGATGGGGAACGAACAACAATCTACAGCAATGTCATTAACACAAACACACTCCAATCCTGCTCCATCCGGAAGGGAAATGGGCAGGAATTCCAGCAGTGAGTGGGCCGGGGAGGCTGGTCTGAGCAAACAATGTGAAGTGATAATTCACTGAGAAGAGCATCACAGTGTAGGGAGGCCAGTGGCTATTAGGTAGCTGTGGCTGAGGGATTAAGGTGCTGGACTAGAAATCCCTTGGGGCCTTCCCACGTAGGTTTGCAATCCTGCCAACTCCGGAAGCATTGAACTGTTGTCGTTGCTGTAGTTTCAGTGCTTGTGCGTCCCTAGTGCCAACTGGAGGTAGATCTGGTCTTACTCTCAGGCTGTCTACACTTAAAATACTCCGGTAGTACTTTAGAGTAGACAGTTGCTACAGTGACTGGTGAGGTTTTCCTATTGCTCTAGCTGCACTGACAGAACACAGAGACTGGTGGTGGAATCTCCTTCCTTGGAGGTTTTTAAGGCCCGGTTTGACAAAGCCCTGGCTGGGATGATTTAGTTGGGAATTGGTCCTGCTTTGAGCAGGGGGTTGGAGTAGATGACCTCTTGAGGTCCCTTCCAACCCTGATATTCTATGATTCTATGACTGAATTCCCACCCCTCCTGCATAGGAGCTGTCAGCAGTTTCATTGTTCTGCAGCCAGCTTCGCATTAGAAATGCTGTTGTGGGACATTCCCAGACCTGGACATTTACCAAGGACAGAATTTGAAGAGCAAACCTGGCTCCTCCCACCGGGAGGGATTGGAGTGTTTTGTCCCTTGTGACGGGTTGGATCACAGAAAGCCCCTTGGGAGCTGCCAACCGATGTGCCAAGACTACTTCTGCCCCTGCTTTCCTGCCCTGGCAGCTCAGGATCCCAGCACCCTGTCTTGTTGAGCCAGACACGCCTGTCTGCTCCAACACAGACCCAGGGTCTGAATTACTTGCCCAAAGCTGCAGGCTTAACCTGAAAGCAGCTCACAGAAGTTCAGGTTCAGCTGTTTGTCCTCTATGACCCTAAATCCTTTTCATAGTCCCTGCTTTCCAGGCTACGGTTCCCTAGGCTCTAGGTGTGGCCACCAGCCTCCGTTCCCAGCTATAGGGCCTGGCTTTTGGCTGTATTAAACTGCATTTGTTTTACTAATCCCACTTTACCAAACCATCCAGGCTGCTCTGTACAACTGCCCCATCATTAGCATTATTTACCACTCTTCCAAGCTGTGCTAGCCACAGACTTTATCAGCAGTGATTTTATATTTACTTCCAGATGGTTAATTACAAAGTTGAATAGTGAGGGGGCTACAGCCAATCCCTGTGGTGCCTCGTTAACAGTTCCCCCATTCAGTGATGATGCCCCATGGACAGGTACAAGGTCAGACTTGGGGTCACCCATCAGGAGAACGGGAGCAGGAGGATTATTTTACTACTGTTTTATAATGCACCCAATTTTTTTATTCACAGGCTCCACCTACAGTGTCTGTCACTCTTGTACCTGGGCCCTTCAGGGACAATTCTCGTCTCATTTACACTGGAGCCATCCTGCACATGCTGCCCTGGTTGGGCAGATCCCATCTGTGCAGGGCTTCCCCTGTCACCTCCACCTTTCCACTTGGGATTTAGAGTAACCCAACAAATCCCCTTCTTTTATTAGCATTGGGTACAGGCCCCACTCAGGGACCAGCCCCATTGTGCCAGGTGCCATCCACATACAGAACAAACAGACACTTTCTGTCCCACAGAGCTGCCATCTGCCTGCTTTCCGTCTCCCGGCAGGAACCGTTCTTTGCTACGGCTTGGGCCTGCTTCCACTGCTCCCTGGGGGATTGGCAGTTTCACTGGCTCAGGCTGCGCTGCCCCTTGCTGCCTCATCCGAGCCAGCTCAGACACCGTCTGGGGCTCTTCTGAAAGGTCTTTGTGTAAAATCCCAATGCCAGCATCCGCTTCTCCCCGAGACGCTCCCCACGGCCACGGGAGACAGAGCTGGCCCCTCCTCCCCCCGGGCGGGGATTGTGGCTGGGTCAGTCTGGACCCTCGAGAGCGAGATGTCAACACTGGGCTTCAGCGCCAAAGGGTTTGACCCGAGCCCCGCTCCAGCCACAGCTCCAGAGCCAGGACAAGCGAGGGCACGTTGGGGGGGAGGTGTTACAGGTGCTGCCGGCGACCTTTACATCCAAAGCCATCTGTCCTCATGGCACTGGCCTCTCCTTGCACCCCACACAATGCTCCTGAAACTGGATTAGTAAATGGAACGAATTTCCATTCAGACAGAACCAAGGGCTTAGACCTCATCTGCCTTCAGTGAAGATAACAACTCTTAATTGCTCACCTCAGGGTGGACTGATTTAAATTAAAGCCTTTAATCACCATGCAGAAAACCTTGCTTTGAATCCTCTATTGGAATTGTGTTTGGCATTCGTACTTCAGTCATTTTCCTAAAGACGGGGTAACTTTCCTTGGTGGGGAACCATCACAATGTCGATTTACGACTAAATATAATCTGGACATGAAATGTGCTGCTTTGTTTGTTTGCTAACCAGGGGGATACGTCCTTCCTCGGATACGAAATCCTTTCAGCCGGCACCAGCCAGAAAACAAGTAGGCAAACATTTGACAGAACAGACAGAGAAACCTCACTGACAGACACCCGCATGGACGCTGTCTACATGCATGTGTGAACCAGCAGGGAGCTCTTACTGAAAAGTTCCCACTTTAGCTGGGCATCTCCGGGGAATGGTGACTACTTTCTGCTTCCGCTCTGCGATTGGAGTCCAACCAGGTGCCTAGGTTACAAAGAAGAGAAAAGCATTTCAGTCATTAAAAACTGAACAGAAAACCTGACCCTGGCAGGGAGAGTAACCCACACATTCACCTGGGATCTTGCTGTCAGGACACTACAGAATGGAAGTGCTGAGGAGAATAATGCACTCCCCAGAGACTGTCCTGGTCCAACCGTGAAAAGACCTTTTATTCTTACCTCTCCAGAGCCAGACCATAGGAAAGGACCAGTTCATGCGGTCTCATGTTGCCAGAGGTATCCAGGATTTACAGCCAATCAGATCTGCAGTGCAATCCACAGCTAAAGGCATTCTGTGTCCAGGCCTATGTAAGCGGGGGAATGGTCCCGCTATCGTGGGGACCTTTCCTGGCTCATACACTACCCCTGTGGAATTGGCTGGCGAAAGGATCTGAGTCCTCGCTCCCACTCCCTTCACCCAGAGGCCCACCTGACTCCAGGACACCCCTTCTACTCTCGTGTGGCAGAGTCCTCGTAACCCAGACAAGGCTGGGCCCAGGATTCCTGGGGCTCGACCCCCAATCTGGTTGTTGTACTTAGGACAGGGCTCGGGTGTCTCCACTCTGGGGTACTCTCTCTGCTCCGGACGCTTCCCTGACCCACTGATCATCGCATATAGTTCAAAGCAAACACAAGTTATTAAACAGCAAGTCATTAAAAACAAGGAGAAACTGGGGAAGGTGAAAGGAAAAGCCGTCACCCCACTCTGTGGCACGGGGGACCCCAAACAGCTGTGGCTGGAATGTCAGGGCAGTTCACAGTCTGTCCCTCACACGTCCTAAGCCCCTGGCCAGGCCCTGGCTGTGCTGCAGGGACGCCGCGGGTCGGACACTCGCTCTGGCGGTGGACACCCGCCCTCAGGGTCTAGGTGGCAGGGCCCCTCCCCCCCCGTGGGGGTTACAATACCCCTCCCAGTGCGGCCTGCAAGGCCTCTTGACTGGTGGGGCCCGCTGCCCAGGGACCCCCACACTCTGCCCAGCTGCTCCCCGAACCTGGCTCCAGACGGCTGCAGCCCCAGCCCCACTCTTCGCCCACACAACTGCTGCTGCTCTGCCCCCCACGCGGCTCCCTGGGCTGCTCCTCTCCCCTCAGCTCAGCCCTGCTCAGGCAGCTCCAGCTCCCCCGGCCTCCTGACTGCCCCAACACACACAGTCACACTCACCTCCACTGTGCCCACAAACTTCCACCCACCCCCACCCCACCCCACCCACACACTCACCTCCACTGCCCCCACAAACTTCCACACACCCCCACCCACACACTCACCTCCACTGCCCCCCACTAACTTCCACGCCCCCCCCACACATTCACCTACACCGCCCCCACAAACTTCCACCCCCACCCCCCACCCACACACTCACCTCCACTGCGCCCCATAAACTTCCACCTACACACTCACACTCCTCCCCCACTACCCAACACACCCCTACATACTCTCCCCAACACACACACACACACACACACACTCCACTCCCCCCACAACCTCCCTCCCCCATGCACACACACACTGCTGTGGACTGTAGTGTCACTGTTCAGCAATGTCAGTTGGTCGTGTTACTGACGGCTACTTTAAAAGGTGAGTTAAAAATGTCACTTTTACCGTACTCTGGGCATCTGCAGGAAGTTTTGTTTAAATTGTAGGATTCTTTTAGTTAAATCAGTTTCTCCCCTTGCAAGCCATTTCTGAACATTTGTGTGCATTTATAGTAAAGCTACTTAACTGTGGTCAGTGTATCAAACAATTGTGATTTAACACAAAAACCAGAAAGACGGAATTAATTTTTAAGAAATGGAAAGGACAAAACTCAGAAAATACTAAATTGGAAAATCCCCAATAATAAAAGAGATTTCATAGGGCCCTACATAGGCGTGTACCATCTCCCGAAACAACTCCCGGGGGTGGGGATGGGCTCAGGGCTCCAGGCTTGATCGATGGAGGGGGAGCTCTGGGTTTGGGGCTCTGGTCTCCCACAACTGGGTAGAGACTCCAGGATCCGGGCGGAGCCGGGGAGGGAGGACTCCGGGCTTGTGGTCCAAGCTCAAGCCACCAAGAGAGATGAAGGAAGAGACCTCGTCTTCGGCTGCCATGGCGGGGGAGATCAGGGCTCCAAGCTTCAGCCGCTGGGGAGGTGGAGGGGAGTGGGGGGAGTCTGGGCTCTGCGACTCATCCACAGGAGGGCAGGGAGGGAGGTTCGGGCTCTGGACTTCAGCCACAAGAGGGGTGAGGGGGTCAGTGCTCCGGGCTTCAGCCACTGGGGTGACAGCCCCTCCCCCAATGCACTGGTCCCCAGAACCTTTCACCTGCTCCACCAGAGCGAAACCCAGTCCAGCACGTCCCGTTGCAGCTCGCAGACCCCTCAGTACAGCCCCACCATCACCTGGTCCTGCTCAGGGCTGCTGTCAGGCTCCTTGAATTCAAGTTTGTAAACTACTTTGTGACTCCCCAGGTACAATGTGATATATTCTGTACATGCAAAGTATCAGTCCTTTGTGCAGTCCCTCCCAGAAATCAAAATTCCTAGAGATTTTGGCCGAATCTCTCAGTGCTGCTAATGGTACCAGCCTCTGTCTGAATGTCTGTGTGTGTGTTTGTGTGTGTATGCATAAGTTTATTGTGATGTCATGTGTGACAAGAGCAAAGACCGTTCTGGTTCAGCATTCTTGCCCTGCCTTCAGTCTGCCAACTTGCTTGGTTGACAATGGCTGGTGAACCCAGGAGCTGATAGACGCGTACTATCCATCTGTCAACAACTTCTTGAATCAGCTATTTCCACAGGTTTTCGAAAGAAGATGAGATTTTACAAAAGGTAATTCCCAGATTCTTTTCCTGCTCCTTAGATCACACATGACAGGTTGTTGCCTCCTTCATAGATTCATAGATTCTAGGACTGGAAAGGACCTCAAGAGGTCCTCAAGCATCCGAGGGTGCTAAAGGAGTTGGCGGGTGAGATTGCAGAGCCATTAGCCATTATTTTTGAAAACTCATGGCGATCGGGGGAGGTCCCAGATGACTGGAAAAAGGCTAATGTGGTGCCCATGTTTAAAAAAGGGAAGAAGGAGGATCCGGGGAACTACAGGCCAGTCAGCCTCACCTCAGTCCCTGGAAAAATCATGGAGCAGGTCCTCAAGGAATCAATTATGAAACATTTAGAGGAGAAGAAAGTGATCAGGAACAGTCAGCATGGATTCACGAAGGGAAAGTCATGCCTGACTAACCTAATTGCCTTCTATGATCAGATAACTGGCTCTGTGGATGAGGGGAAAGCAGAGGATGTGTTATTCCTTGACTTTAGCAAAGCTTTTGATACGGTCTCCCACAGTATTCTTGCTGCCAAGTTAAAGAAGTATGGGCTGGATGAATGGACTGTAAGGTGGATAGAAAGCTGGCTAGATCGTCGGGCTCAACGGGTAGTGATCAATGGCTCCATGTCTAGTTGGCAGCCGGTTTCAAGCGGAGTGCCCCAAGGGTCGGTCCTGGGGCCGGTTTTGTTTAATATCTTTATTAATGATCTGGAGGATGGTGTGGACTGCACTCTCAGCAAGTTTGCAGATGACACTAAACTAGGAGGCGTGGTAGATACACTAGAGGGTAGCGATCGGATACAGAGGTACCTAGACAAATTAGAGGATTGGGCCGAAAAAAACCTGATGAGGTTCAACAAGGACAAGTGCAGAGTCCTGCACTTAGGACGGAAGAATCCCATGCACTGCTACAGAGTAGGGACCGAAAGGCTAGGAAGCAGTTCTGCAGAAAAGGACCTAGGGGTCACAGTGGACGAGAAGCTGGATATGAGTCAACAGTGTGCTCTTGTTGCCAAGAAAGCTAACGGCATTTTGGGCTGTATAAGTAGGGGCATTGCCAGCAGATCGCTGGCACTCCCCAAAGACTGGCCTGGTCCAACTGTGAAAAGACCTTTTAGTCTTACCTCACCAGAGCCAGACCATAGGAAAGGACCAGTTCATGCGGTCTCATGTTGCCAGAGGTATCCAGGATTTACAGCCAATCAGATCTGCAGTGCAATCCACAGCTAAAGGCATTCTATGTCCCGGCCTATGTAAGCGGGGGAATGGTCCCGCTATCGTGGGGACCTTTCCTGGCTCATACACTACCCCCGTGGAATTGGCTGGCGAAAGGATCTGAGTCCTCGCTCCCACTCCCTTCACCCAGAGGCCCGCCTGACTCCAGGACACCCCTTCTACTCTCGTGTGGCAGAGTCATCGTAACCCAGACAAGGCTGGGCCCAGGATTCCTGGGGCTCGACCCCTAATCTGGTTGTTGTACTTAGGACAGGGCTCGGGTGTCTCCACTCCGGGACACTCTCTCTACTCCGGACGCTTCCCTGACCCAATGATCATCGCATATAGTTCAAAGCAAACACAAGTTATTAAACAGCAAGTCATTAAAAATAAGGAGAAACTGGGGAAGGTGAAAGGAAAAGCCGTCACCCCGCTCTGTGGCACGGGGACCCCAAACAGCTGTGGCTGGAATGTCAGGGCAGTTCACAGTCTGTCCCTCACACGTCCCAGGCCCCTGGCCAGGCCCTGGCTGTGCTGCAGGGATGCCGCGGGTCGGACACTCGCTCTGGCGGTGGACACACGCCCTCAGGGTCTAGGTGGCAGGGCCCCTCCCGCCCCGCGGGGGTTACAATACCCCTCCCAGTGTGGCCTGCAAGGCCTCTTGACTGGTGGGGTCCCCCTGTGCTGGGCCCGCTGCCCAGGCATCCCCTCACTCTGCCCAGCTGTTCCCCGCACCTAGCTCCAGAGGGCTCCAGCCCGAGCCCCACTCTGCCCCCACACGGCTGCTGCTGGTCTGCCCCCCGCGCGGCTCCCTGGGCTGCTCCTCTCCCCTGAGCTCAGCCCTGGTCAGGCAGCTCCAGATCACGCGGAGGACGGGACCCCCACTGAGTGTAGCATTGGGAACAGCCTCTGATGGTTTACTGTCTATCCGGCTTGCTTCCTAGAATGAAGACGCATTGAGTGGGGTGAGGACTAGAAAGGACAAGAAGACTCCATTCTGGGGTTCAGGTGGTGGATTCTCCATCTCTTGATGTCATTGAATGAAGACTAGATGCCTTTCTGGAATGTGTTTGCCCAAAAAGTAACTATTGTACTATACAGGAAGCCTATGATATGCAGGGGCTTAGATGAGATGCTCTAAAGGTCTCTTCTGGCCATAAAGTCTACTAATTTTGGAAACATGGAGGCTAGGTCTACACTACCCGCCTGAATCTGCGGGTAGAAATTGACCTCTCAGGGATCGATTTATCGCGTCCCGTCGGGACGCGACAATCGATCCCCGAATCGACGCTCTTACTCCACCAGCGGAGATGGGAGTAAGCGCCGTCGACAGAAAGCCGCAGAAGTCGATTTTGCCGCCGTCCTCACAGCGGGGTAAGTCGGCTGCGATACGTCGAATTCAGCTACGCTATTCACGTAGCTGAATTGGCGTATCTTAAACCGACTCCCCCCTGTAGTGTAGATGTACCCTAAGTGTAGCGTTGGGAACAGCCTCTGATGTTTTACTGTCTAGCCAGCTTGCTTCCTAGAACGAAGACGCATTGAGTGGGGTGATCCACAGAGAGTAGCTCAAACCTTCAAAGTGTCAGGCCAGCAGCAGGACATTAGCACTTCAGGGTTCGGGTGGGTGTGGCAGTGACATCACAAAGGCCTTTTGCAGAACCTCAGCCTATTGGTCAAAGGTGTTTAGGGAGGTGGTGACCTCAGAGAGAGATGCTGACATCAGCCAGGCAGGACAGGGGCGCAGGGCCAGGGAAACCTCAGAGACCCCTGTGGCTTTGCTTCAGCAAGTCTCCTTCTCGAGGTCTCTCTTTGAGGACTGAGAGAGTATTAGGGTTCACGTATGTGAGTGCGAGCAGGAGCCTCTTTCGAGTTTTCTGATTTCCTTTTACTGATTTTACTAGAAAACAGACGTCCCTGTTTAGAAGGTAAGAGCCTCCAAGAGGTTTTGGAACCTGCTCAGTCTGATCCATCTGGTGCCAACTGAATTCTAGGCATGGAAAACAGTAGTTTAAGGTGGCAGAATTTTATTCCCTCCCTGGGATTTTGTCCCATAGAATCACTGGGGACATTAGGGTTTGTCCTTTTCGTTTTACCTTTTCCTCCATCCCTCCTTCTTTTCTCTTCATCTCTTACTTCTTTTGTCCTTTCTCCTGTTCCCCTCTCACCACCAGGAGTGGTGTGTGTGTGTGTGTGTGTGTGTGTGTGTGTGTGTGTGTGTGTGTGTGTGTTGTTGGGGGTGCTCTTCACCTCCCCTTGTGGGAAGTTCATCCAAAACTGTGGGGTTGAAATAGTGCTTGGACTCCACTGACACTAGATGCTGCTATCGTGTGGCTTAGCATTAGTGTCTGGGATGACTTGGGGCAAGATCTCAACCTCCCCGCAACCCACTTCACTTCTGGCAGAATCCCTCCTGCCCCCCCGCTAGAGCCGCCTCGATGCCCAACCTGTGTGGGGGTGGAGAAGAGGGTTCTGATAACTTGAGCTGTGGTTTGGAGGTGGAACAGCTGTCAAGGGCACTGAGGGGGAGGTAGCAGGAGCTCACCCTACAAGGACGGGGGTTGGCACTGGAGGTTACTAGAAAGGACAAGAAGACTCCATTCTGGGGTTGAGGAGGTGAATTCATCCCTCAGTGGTGGGCAGGTGCTGGGTGGAAATACTGCTGGTTCCAGGTGCCCTTAATTCCCCCTGATTCCTCGGGGCATTTGAGTCTCTGACAGGTTCTCGTTCCCTTGCAGCAGGAGGACGTCACGGCCAAAGTGATGCACCAGCTCCGCATCATCCGGCACTTGCGCCAGGTGCCTGAGACAGTGCAGGGGCTGTGCCTCTGAGGCCATCAGCAACTCCCGCTCCCTGCTGCAGGTACTGCTCTGGCTCACTGTAAATGGGGAGCTAGTGGAAGGGAAAATGGATCCCCCTGGCACTCACTAAAAGGGAAAGTGGTGGATTCTCCATCTCTTGATGTCATTGAATGAAGACTAGATGCCTTTCTGGAATGTGTGTGCCCAAAAAGTAACAATTGTACTATACAGGAAGCCTATGATATGCAGGGGGTTAGATGAGATGCTCGAAAGGTCTCTTGTGGCCATAAAGTCTACTAATTTTGGAAACACTAAGTGTAGTATTGGGAGCAGCCTCTGATGTTTTACTGTCTAGCCGGCTTGCTTCCTAGAATGAAGACGCATTGAGTGGGGTGATCCACAGAGAGTAGCTCAAACCTTCAAAGTGTCAGGCCAGCAGCAGGACATTAGCACTTCAGGGGAGGGGTGTGTGTGGCAGTGACATCACAAAGGCCTTTTGCAGGACCTCAACCTCTTGGTCAAAGGTGTTAGGGAGGTGGTGACCTCAGAGAGAGATGCTGACATCAGCCAGGCAGGACAGGGGCGCAGGGCCAGGGAAACCTCAGAGACCCCTGTGGCTTTGCTTCAGCAAGTCTCCTTCTCGAGGTCTCTCTTTGAGGACTGAGAGAGTATTAGGGTTCACGTATGTGAGTGCGAGCAGGAGCCTCTTTCGCGTTTTCTCCTTCCCTTTTAATGATTTTACTAGAAAACAGACATCCCTGTTTTCATAGATTCATAGATTCATAGATTCTAGGACTGGAAGGGTCTAGTCCCCTGCCTGCATGGCAGGACCAAATACTGTCTAGACCATCCCTGATAGACATTTATCTAACCTACTCTTAAATATCTCCAGAGATGGAGGTTCCACAACCTCCCTAGGCAGTTTATTCCAGTGTTTACTGAACAAGTTTTCTCCCTCCTCCTTATGACACCCTTTTAGATACCTGAAAACTACTATCATGTCCCCTCTCAGTCTTCTCTTTTCCAAACTAAACAAACCCAATTCTTTCAGCCTTCCTTCATAGGTCATGTTCTCAAGACCTTTAATCATTCTTGTTGCTCTTCTCTGGACCCTCTCCAATTTCTCCACATCTTCCTTGAAATGTGGTGCCCAGAACTGGACACAATATTCCAGTTGAGGCGTAACCAGCACAGAGTAGAGCATAAGAATGACTTCTCATGTCTTGCTCACAACACACCTGTTAATGCATCCCAGAATCAGGTTTGCTTTTTTCGCAACAGCATCACACTGTTGACTCATATTTAGCTTGTGGTCCACTATAACCCCTAGATCCCTTTCTGCCGTACTCCTTCCTAGACAGTCTCTTCCCATTCTGTATGTGTGAAACTGATTGTTCCTTCCTAAGTGGAGCACTGTGCATTTGTCTTTGTTAACAGGTCATCCTATTTACCTCAGACCATTTCTCCAATTTGTCCAGATCGTTTGGAATTATGACCCTGTCCTCCAAAGCAGTTCCAATCCCTCCCAGTTTGGTATCATCTGCAAATTTAATAAGCGTACTTTCTATGCCAATATCTAAGTCGTTGATGAAGATATTGAACAGAGCCGGTCCCAAAACAGACCCCTGCAGAACCCCACTTGTTATACCTTTCCAGCAGGATTGGGAACCATTAATAACTACTCTCTGTGTACAGTTATCCAGCCAGTTATGCATCCACCTTATAGTAGCCCCATCTAAGTTGTATTTGCCTAGTTTATCGATAAGAATAGCATGCGAGACCCTATCAAATGCCTTACTGAAGCCTAGGTATACCACATCCACCGTTTCTCCCTTACCCACAAAACTCGTTATCCTAGCAAAGAAAGCTATCAGATTGGTTTGACATGATTTGTTCTTTAAAAATCCAAGCTGGCTATTCCCTATCACCTTATCACCTTCCAAGTGTTTGCAGATGATTTCCTTGATTACTTGCTCCATTATCTTCCCTGGCACAGAAGTTAAACTAACTGGTCTGTAGTTTCCTGGCTTGTTTTTATCTCCCTTTTTATAGATGGGCACTATATTTGCCCTTTTCCAGTCTTCTGGAATCTCTCCTGTCTCCCATGATTTTCCAAAGAGAATAGCTAGAGGCTCAGATACCTCCTCTATTAGCTCCTTGAGGATTCTAGGATGCATTTCATGAGGCCCTGGTGACTTGCAGGCATCTAACTTTTCTAAGTGATTTTTAACTTGTTCTTTTTTTATTTTATCTTCTAAACCTACCCCCTTCCCATTAGCATTCACTATGTTAGTCATTCCTTCAGACTTCTCGGTGAAGACCAAAACAAAGAAGTCATTAAGCATCTCTGCCATTTCCAAGTTTCCTGTTACTGTTTCTCCTTCCTCACTGAGCAGTGGGCCTACCCTGTCCTTGGTCTTCCTCTTGCTTGTAATGTATTGTGGAAGCAGGGAAAGAAGGGACAGGAAGGGGATTGCAATGCATGACATTTTGTTAGCAAGAGTTAGGCTAACTGTAACCCTAATAACGCAAGATTTGTAGAAGCGAGGATTGTGTGAGGCGAGTGGGAAAGAACTGTGTGAGAAGTTGTTGCGACCTTGTGTAGATAATATTGTATGTAGACTAGAGTCTAAACAAGTGAGGAAAATAAGATATCAGGATGACCTATGTATAAACAAAATGCAACTGTTGCTCATTATTGCTGTAACAAAAGGTATAAATGCTTGCTGTAATTGTTTACCTGGGAGAGACCTGCCTAGGAGGGGGAGATCCTGTGTCCTAGTGCACTCTCTCCCTCTATGCAATTGATAGAGAGAGAATAAAGTATCTGACTTTGCTGTACCCAACCAAAGAGTGAGAACTGTGATTTTCTCCGACAGGATTGATAAAAAGGCTTCTTGTTTCCCTTTATTCCCATAGCCAGTTTGAGCTCATTTTGTGCCTTTGCCTTTCTAATCTTGCCCCTGCATTCCTGTGTTGTTTGCCTATATTTATCCTTTGTAATCTATCCTAGTTTCCATTTTTTATATGATTCCTTTTATTTTTTAGATCATGCGAGATCTCGTGGTTAAGCTAAGGAGGTCTTTTGCCACATTTCCTATGTTTCCTACTCAGCGGAATAGCTTGCTTTTGGGCCCTTAATAGTGTCCCTTTGAAAAACTGCCAACTCTCCTCAGTTGTTTTTCCCTTCCCCTCAGTCTTGATTCCCCTGGGACCTTACCTATCAGCTCTCTGAGCTTACCAAAATCCGCCTTCCTGAAATCCATTGTCTCTATTTTGCTGTACTCCCTTCTACCCTTCCTTAGAACTGTGAACTCTGATTTCATGACCCTCCCCCTCTCCAACAACCCTCCCCAGCAGCTCCCCCAAAATCTCCTACCTGAGCTGGATCCACCACAGCCATTTCCCTTCCCCGGCCCCTAGGAAAATGGGACGGTGTGGAGCAAAATGGGGTCGTTATTCTGCAACCTGTCAGGGTGAGAAGGGAAGTTCGGGAGGTTTCTGAATGACTGTTAGTCCATTTCACACCCCGATTCCCCCAGGCTCTGTCCCTGTAGACAGACACTCTAGACTCTGCCATGCTGGGAGAAGCCTCAGTGACGCTATTACAGCACAGACCCGACCTCTCCCCCGGGACTAAACCCACCAGATGCTATTACACTCTCCCAGGAAAAGAGTCTCTGAGCCAAATGCCAGAAAAGAGCAGAATCAAAGGAGACGCTTTGGGGGATCCCCCGACACTGTCCCCAGAACAGCCCATTCCCTCAGCAGCGCAGGGACCAGGCAGAGGCAGGAACTGGCTTTTCCTCTCTCTGCCCCCCCCTCTCCCAGGAAAGTCACTGCCCCGGGGGGCTGCAGGGAATGGAGCTGGGCAAGGCTGGGTGCCCAGAACCTCCCTCCCCACTGATTGCTCCAGCTGCCCCGTCCAGTCTCTCCCCTCTCCCTACTGCACGAAGAGCCGGTCACTGTCCTGCATTCCCGTGGGCGTTTCCTCGCCAATAGCTACAGCCACTGCTAACGGGGGTGAGCCTGGGGGCGCTGGGGCAGCAGCTCTGTGCCGCGCAGACACTCGGGGCAGAGATGGGGGGAGCAGGAGCCATTTCTGCAGAGTCACTTTCCAGCCAGGCCCCAGCACTTACCCCAGATCTCTCGTATCACCTGCAGTCTCTGGCTCAGGAGCTGATACCAGCAGAGCCCAGGGAGGTGGGGGGGAGGGTGTAAACTATTTCCCTGAATCAAGGGATCTAGGGGTTATAGTGGACCACAAGCTAAATATGAGTCAACAGTGTGATGCTGTTGCAAAAAAAGCAAACATGATTCTGGGATGTATTAACAGGAGTGTTGTGAGCAAGACACGAGAAGTCATCCTTCCACTTTATTCTGCTCTGGTTAGGCCTCAGCTGGAGTATTGTGTCCAGTTCTGGGCACCGCATTTTAAAAAAGATGTGGAGAAATTGGAAAGGGTCCAGAGAAGAGCAAAAAGAATGATTAAAGGTCTTGAGAACATGACCTATGAAGGAAGGCTGAAAGAATTGGGTTTGTTTAGTTTGGAAAAGAGAAGACTGAGAGGGGACATGATAGCAGTTTTCAGGTATTTAAAAGGGTGTCATAAGGAGGAGGGAGAAAACTTGTTCACCTTAGCCTCTAAGGATAGAACCAGAAGCAATGGGTTTAAACTGCAGCAAGGGAGGTCTAGGTTGGACATTAGGAAAAAGTTCCTAACTGTCAGGGTTGTTAAACACTGGAATAAATTGCCTAGGGAGGTTGTGGAATCTCCATCTCTGGAGATATTTAAGAGTAGGTTAGATAAATGTCTATCAGGGATGGTCTAGACAGTATTTGGTCCTTCCATGCGGGCAGGGGACTGGACTCGATGACCTCTCGAGGTCCCTTCCAGTCCTAGAATCTATGAATCTATGAATCTATAAGTCTCCTTCGGCAGCTCAGTCACCATTTCATCTAGAGCAGAGCTGCGGTACCTGGGCACTGGGCCACCCAGGGCCTTTAACACCACAGCCCTGGGGAGGGAGTGCTGAGATGGACCATCCAGTGAGGAACACAAGTCCTTCTACCCTCCACCACACCCTAGTCTGGAACTGCTGCTGACGGCTCCCCCCGCCCGTGGTAACTTTTATCCGCTCTGCCTCCCTCTATCTGGGGGTTTTCCCTTCTGCACCTACCTGGCAGGGCAGGCCGCCCCCCACCCCAGTCTGAACCCCTGAGCTTGTCCCAGATTTGTCCCTCTGCCCATCCCTCCCCTCCGATTTCCCCCCTTCAGGGGGATTTTCCCTGCCTTTGATTGCAGGGAGCAGATTCTGATGGCGCGTGAGGGCAGCAACTTGCAGATGTTACTGAGCATGTGAGAAGTATATTAGAAGATAAGGACGGCCAGACTGGGTCAGACCAAAGGTCCATCTAGCCCAGTGTCCTGTCTGCTGACAGCGGCCAGTGCCAGGTGCCCCAGAGGGAATGAACAGACACGAATCATCCAGTGACCCATCCCCTGTCCCCCATTCCCAGCTTCTGACAGACAGAGGCTAGGGACACATCGCTGCCCATCCCGGCTAACAGCCATTGATGGACCTGGCCTCCATGAACCCATCTAGTTCCCCTTTGATCACAGGACCCTGCTCAGGAACAGTGAAGTTGCAAGTTCTAATAGGAAACAGCTTCTGATACAAGGGCAGCTCCTCTTCCTCCTCCCCTCCCATGGGGATGAGCAGCCCCCCAACTGCCACTCTGCCCCAGCCTCCTTCAACCCATTGCCCCCTTTAGCCTCCCCACAAATGTCCCCTTCCCCCATCTCCCCCTTCAGCCTCCTTCAACTGCCCCCCATCGCCCTGTTCAGCCTCCCCAAACTGTTCCCTTCCCCGCACCGCACCGCAACTGGTCACCTTCAGCCCCCCGTTGCCCTCTTCAGCCTCCGGCAACTTCCCCCCCTGCCCTGGCTCCACCACTCTCAGGTTCCTTTCCCCACAACCATTTGCTTCCTTACCATAGGAAACAGGGGCAGAAAAGGCTTTTGAAAAAAACCTTTTGCAAAGTAAAAATAAAACAAGCCAAACAACCCCCTCCCTTGCTTTGTGCTGGGCGCCCAGCTGTGGGCTTGTTTGTGTGTGAGGGTGGGAGTGTTGTTCTGAGCACACTCTGTTCAGGGAAGGGGTGGAGTTGGCCAAAGGGGCAGGTTGAATCTTTAGCAGAGAATTCCTTTCTCCATTCTGTTAGCTAAGCGTTGCTGTTAAATGCCAGCCGACGAATGCAGCATTTGAAGCAATCTGACTCTAAATCCCTTGCCCTCTCAGTTGCTGCAGTTCTCACACCCTCTGCTCTTGTGATGTCACCACATGACATGGTGTCTTATTCCCATAGCATCTTGTAGGTTAGACAGGACTTAAGTTTATGAGATAAAAACTGAAGCATAACTCCTTCCCTTCCCCATTTTGACTTAGGAAAAATAAATCCTGTCCCCTCCCCCAGCCCTAGCACAGCCCCACCAGAACTGCTGCGGCCAGGAGACAGGTGCTTTCTCACCTGGCCCTGAGCTGCTCTGGTGAGAGAGGGCTGCGGGGAGTCCTCTCTCCCTCGGGCAACCTGCTCGCCAAACCCCTCATTCCCAGCCCCACTCCAGAGACCGCACCCCCAGCTGGACCCCTCACTCCCCTGCACCCCAACCCTCTACCCTAGCCCTGAGCCCCTCATTCCCAGCCCCACTCCAGAGCCCACACCTCCAGCCAGAGCCCTCAGTCCCCTGCACCCCAACCCTCTCCCCTAGCCCTGAGCCCCTCATTCCCAGACCTCCCCAGAGCCCACACCCCAAACCTCTGCCCCACTTCAGCCCCCTCCCACACTCCGAACCCTTCAGCCTCACCCCTGTCACACACCGTCCATGTGCAGAATGAATTTTGCGATGTGCAGCAATGTAGGGTGATGTGTCACATAACAAAATTGCACATATTGGTGCACATCACAAAATTCATTCCGCACACGGACATAAAAAATGTGAGGAAACACTGCTCCTGACTTTCAACCTATCTGTGACATCTTGAATTTCATACAGTGACTGATCAGAATAAAGTGCGCTCAAGTGAGCTACAGACCAACAGTGGTTCATAGTAATTATTCAGCCAGTATTTTAGAAGACCTCGACCACTAGAGGAAATCCTGACCTGCTAAGATACAATTAATGGAGAGAAGCAGCAAGATTAATCCCATACATTGGATTGGTTGTGACTTATTTGCCTGATTTGAAAAGAGACCAAAAGAACCTGAGTCTCCTGGCTGTTGATAGCCCCCTGCTCGGCCAATCAGCACTGAGACTCTGAGGGGCGGGAGGCTGAGAGGTCTCACCAGATGTCCCAAAGGACGGCTCAGGTCACCATCAGAGGGGATCACTCTCAGATCCAGCCCCACCTCTTTGTGAGGACCTCCCGCAATGAGAGGACCCCCCACCCCATCCACACTCCACACACACCCCTCCTTGGTAGAGGGAGGGAAGCCGGGGAAAGGGGAAGAAGAAGCAAGAGAAGAGGAGAAAGGAGGGAGGAAAGAGGAAAAGGGATAAACCCCAATGTCCCCAGGGATTCCAAGTGTCAAAGTCCTAGGCAGGAAATCAAATTTGGCCACCTTAAGCCAGTGTTTTCTGGGCCTAGAATGCTGCCTGCACCAGGGGGATCAGACTGAACAGGTTCCAAACCTCTCTGGGCCTCTTACCTTGTAAAAGGGAAGTTTGTTTTTGGCACAATCAATGGTAGGAAAGGAGAAAACTCCACAGAGGTTCCTCCTCATGCTCACATCCGTAAATCCTAATTCTCTCTCAGTCCTCGAGGAGAGACCTCGCGAAGGAGACTTGTGGCAGCAAAGCCGGGGGAGTCTCAGAGACTGGCCTGGCCCTGCACCTTTCTCCTGCCCGGCTGATGTCAGGGTCTCTCTGTGAGGTCACCCCCTCCCCACCACCTTTGCCCAATAGGCCGAGTTCCTGCAACAGGCCTTTGTGATGTCACTGCCACCCCCACCCCTCCCCTCCAAGCTGATGTCCTGCCCCTGGCCAGCCTCGTTAGGTGTTTGTTTCCCCTGGATCTAGGGTTGCCAACTTTCTGACCCAACAAAACTGACCACCCTTGTCCCGCCCCATCAAGAACGGAATGCAAGGCTGAGTTCACTCACCAACCCCATGAAACATGGCAGTGCCCCAGAGAAAACTGGACCCCTGCTATTGGAACAAGATGCTGGAGATCTGAATGGGAAAGGGACTGGTCTGAATTGTCAAGATGGGGAACGAACAACAATCTACAGCAATGTCATTAACACAAACACACTCCAATCCTGCTCCAGCAGGAAGGGAAATGGGCAGGAATTCCTGCTGTCCAGCAATGGACACACTAACAGCCCCGCACAGCAGTGAGTGGGCCGGGGAGGCTGGTCTGAGCAAACAATGTGAAGTGATAATTCACTGAGAAGAGAATCATAGTGGAGATGGAGGACTGAAAGCAGCAACATCAAACCCCTGTGTAGCTAGCGGAAATGAACACAAACACTCCCTTGTATCTGAACAGATGGTTCATTTTACCCTTGGTAAACTACAAGGCTAAAGGGATGGGCGGTGGCACCAGATCTAAGGAATGAAACACAACACAATCATCATCGTTATGCCCATCGTTGCCCCTTTATTCTTCTGCTGTCTCGCTCCAACCACCGTGGCCCTCTGTCGGTTCAGTGAGAGTGCCACACTCATTGCTTCGGACACACAAAGATTCACACAGACACCTTGCACGCAAAACCTCACCAAGGAGTCACACGCACCTGCTGGTTCCCTGCACCCCTGCTGTACAGAATCCAGTCCCAAGGAAAGCTTGTGGGGCCCAGAGCTGGCAGGGAGTCCCGTGCTGGAGTATTTAACCTACAGTGACGGCACTCGGAGGAAAGATGCTGAACGAGTGCCAGTTAAACATTGGGAGCTCAGGTTCCAGTCCCCTCACAGCTCAGTCCATCGCTCTAGGCAAGGGGCACATCTGAATTCTCAGCTGGCTCAGTCTAGCTGCGTAGTTCTTGTTTACACCCAGTCAGGTCTGAGGCCTGTTTCGCACCCTGTGTTTGAGGAGACCGTCAGAAACCACTCTCTGCAATAGCAAATGCAGGAGGCCGTGTTATTGCTCCTGCCCCGGCACAGACAGACAACGAGGGAAATGGTCTATATTTGAGGGTGGGACTCCCTGCCCTTGGCCAAAGACCAGCACCTCTCTTTGACCTGTCCCTCCTGAGGCGTTTCTTTCAGCAGGGAGCCCTAGAGCTCAGTGGCTGGAGCGCTGCGTTTGTCACCGACGCTTGGGGAGCTCCAATATCACTGGGCTCCTCTGCCAGCAAGTCAAACGAAAGGAAGGATTTCCTCATTTGACAATCCTGGGCTTGTGTGAGGGGGTGTCCACACTGCACACTGAGCCTGTCTCTGTGTGGCCTGGGCTTG